>NC_135863.1:27041828-27341828 GCF_031162955.1 Sander vitreus
GAATGAAAAATTAGTGTGCTTTTTGTTGAACAGAAAGTGCCATTTATTGGGCTTAGAAAATAGAGAAAATGCTTCACAAAGCTTCATTTGGACAATACTAGTTTTCAGTATTTAGAAATTAAGTATCTTGTTGGAAAACAGTAGAACTACTTTTTAAATGTAAATGTTAACTTAGCACAAAAAGTAAGAAAATTTGTGTTTGGTAGATTATTTCTCTGTGGTAACAATGCTTTTTGGCAATACATTTTATACCGTTTGGAAAGCCTGTTTAGTGCCCTTTCAAATGGTGCCCCATTTGTAAGGAACATGCATTTGTGGGATGAGCAGCAGCGCTAAGTATGTGGGTTGCGCCCATGAAAACTTTTCCAAATCTTCTCTGCCAATGCCAAACAGCTTATTCTGCCATTGACTCATTTGGTGTTTGGTGGATTGTGGTGAACTGTGATTTGGAGTGTTCGGTCCCAGACTGTGGAGATATGGGATTGCCACTGGTTGCAGAATCTCATCTCTATATCTCTCTGCACCTGGGGGTACCAGAAGCTCAAAACAAGTGTCAATAGCAACAGCAAAATAACTTGTTTGGCAATGGCAGAGAAGATTTGGCAAATTTTGAAAGGGAACTAAACAGGCTTTCCAATGGTATAAGATGTATTGCCAAAAAGCATTGTTACCACAGAGAAATAATCTACCAAACACACTACTGTGTTGTGCTTGATCAAAAAACATCCCCCCCCGCTTTCTTCATCAATCGCACCCTGATTATAAGATAATACACATGATGAATTACAGCCATTATATCCATTATTACAGCTACAGGAACTCGGGATAACCGTCATATGAGCCTGCAGTGCAGGGCGCAGTCCTGTGGTTCTGCTCACGTTCACTATGCACTTTCATTATGCCTCTTTATATAACTCTAGGTTTGTCTATTATTGCATGTTACAAGTTTTAAAACAAGGATTTAAGTAATGACTATTTAAGTGTTCAGACTGGTAAGTTGATGTAACTCAAAACCATTTATTAACTCATATATAGACGTATCTTTTACTCAAAGTCTATGGTAAAAACATTGCAATTCCACCGTTGGCAGCTATGCCCATGTTTGCATTAAAGCATGGCGCTGTTTTTGGGGGCTTGCTGTTCTAGCCTATTAGACGCTCAGAGCAACTGCTCGACCACAGCTGTTATGAAACATTTGATCACAATTGTTTTTTGGTTCATATCCCATTATATACTGGCTTGACCTCTGTGAATTGATTCTGAAAGCAGTTACAGGTGCTTGGAGAACAACATGACACAAAGCAGGGTTCAGTTCACAATATTCCAAAGGTTTGATGAGACACACAAGAATATATTGTCACTGTCGGGCAGAAACCTTTTATCTCCATATTTCGTCTTTTTGTTTTCAAACATCAATGCTATTCGTCACCCTTTATGTCTGTCTGTGGTTGTAACAAATATTTAATCAGTGACGAGGCAATTTCCTTTGACTTTGTCAAAGATAAATAGCTCAGTATAATGTTTTCCAATTAGCCTTTTTTAATTTCCTGGAAAGCAATGGTTTTGGACATATGAGGTTTTCGCCCACAACCGCTCCATTCACTTAGATGACGTGATTGTGGATATATAAGAAAGGGGCGCCAAAGGTCATATCATACCAATTAAAACAGATGAGAGTTTTCACAGAATGGAATGTAACAGATTAATTACAGCTGAGTAGTAAAAGTGATGAAGAGCGACAATGGTAGGGAGTAGTATAAAGAGCGAAACTTAATGAAGGGGGGAAAGTTAGGATAATGGATGGGTCAAACAAACAGGACTTCCTCCCGGGAGACTGGTGTTTGTCTCGTGTGGAACCAAGTTAACTTTCTTAAGTAACTTTCTTAACGATATATATATATATATATATATATATATATATATATATATATATATATATATATATATATATATATATATATACATACAATTACAAATTAAATAATTAATAAAATAGAAGTACTTATTGCAGGATTCCAGTGTGTCCACCCTTTGTATGTAGGCTTCAATAACGGCACAATGATGTGTTAATTTCTACAAGTACAAGTGTGGACTGGAGTCATAATGACTTTAACTTGGGTCAAATTGGACTCTCAACTCTGGTGATTTATGAAATTATTTGGTTATTTGAATGTACTCAAAACCTGTTAGGGGTCAACATTTCATTATGTATGAAAATCATGAAATCTTAATATTATATTGTCTTAATCACAAAAAGCTGCTGAGCAGTGGTGATGATTTCATCTCTCTCATTAGTACTGAGTGGAGTCATTCAAAAATAATCATACAACAGCAGATTGTGTCCTGGCAGTAGGAAATGGAGCACATCCATCCAGATCTTGAGTTCTGACACCGCCACACATCTGTGTATGCAATCAGGTGTATGTTGTGTAATAGTGGTAGCCACTACCAATATACTGCTATCTGGTATCTTTAGGCGTAAGGGAACTATGGCTACCAAACATTTTCTACGTACTGTACAGACACACTGATATGAATCACATGCTAGGGCCTTCACAGTCACCAGATCTCAACCCAACTCAACACATTTGTCACCAATTGGTACTTTATTGATAGATTGTGTGCATTTTATTAATGCAAACAATACAATTAACTTGACTTTGGTTGACTTCATCTGAACTGGACTTGGTCTGACTTGTGCTGGGATTTGAAATTACAATTACTTGGTGCCATGTCTACCCAGGGATAAAAGTAGCAGTATGTTCAGTTGACCTAACAGCGACCAGACTACAACAGGTACTATAACTTATTAAATGGGTTACTTGCTAAGGACTGTGTGGGCTTGACATGTCTTGTTTTACTCTATCCTTGTCTATCCATTGTTAAGTAGTCAGTGCTGTTGCTCATTGGAAATTCACTCAGGAATCAATCAAACAGTGTATCATTCACTGTAATATATTCTGCCACATATTTTTAAAATTGCGTACCGAAACCCAGTGTCAATATGTTACCAGACAGGAAGGCAATGCATATTTTGGTGCCTTATTTCGGTGCCGCCTAAATGCCTGCGCTGCTCTCTGGTGCTCCTAAACGGACATCAGAGGCAACAGATGCATCACTGCACGTGACGCTAGTTAACATTACACTTGGCAGCAGGTCAAGTTAGCCTACTGTTAGCTAGTAGCTAGCTTAAACACTTAACGTGTGGCTGTATTTCACTCAAAAGGATTCCAACACCAGTCTGTAGCTTAAGAAACACAGACTAGCTGCACTTCAAGACACCATGGCCACTGCCGGAGTCAGAGATGAAAAAACAATGGGACGTAATGTTGCATTCAACTGCATCTCGTGAACTCATGATGCATTCAAGTGCACCTCTAGAAACTCAAGCTGCTGTTTTAAATTACCCTTCTGCTATCTAGTGGTTCTTCTTTTTGTTGTTTAAAAGCTATTGACTGGTAAATTACGTTATTGTTATTACACTTCAAATAAATTATTTAAATTTCACCATATGGCCTTATAAACAAGCCGTTCTTGTTGCTGAGTGTCGTTTTGTGCTCTTTTTTAATTTAAATATCTGTTTAAGCACTGGCACTGTTTTTAAAGTGTCATTTTTACCACAGATATCTGAGGGGAAAAATGTGTGTTACATTTTTCTTTTCTCTGTTGAGCCATGGTGGCTATACATGTAATAAGGCTAATTACCCAATATATTTTTATTTCCTTATAAAGAAATTACTTCCTGTGTGTGGATTTAAACACTATGGGCTTCACATACAGCTCTTTGCTTGAATTCCACACTAATAGGCTGCTGTAACAAAATAGAAAGCTAGATACACCAAACACTATTGTGATAAGTCTGTCCTCTGCAAGCAAGTTCCCTATTATGAATCTCAATCAACTTTTAAATTGTGCACACATGAACAAGCATTTATTGCCACCCTGTTAACTCCCACAATTAGCCATAAGTGGGTAATGAAATGCCCTTCATGAATATTGATATGCATGTAAATGTTTTTGTCCTTCCGGTTTTTTTGGTGGAGTAAATGGAAAAGTGTGAGATTAAAAAGATACATTTTGCAGCTCTGAGGTACACGCTGGCAGGTTAAGGCAAGGTTAAAGGTATTATTTACCGTTCTTCATTCAGTGAGAGTGGGAACATGTCGAAGCGGCGCCCAATGTTCAGAGAGCAACAGCCTTTAGAAAAACTAAAATAGAAAAGGTTGACAGCAGTGTGTCAGTGACAGTGGCGAGGATGATTGGACACCAGAGTTCTCTCCCCTTGACGGACCTTGATAAAAGGAAACTAATTAAATGCAATGTGACAGAAGAACATGGGGACTTCAGGCGGGCTCAGATGTGGACAGTTAGGGTTAGATAAGCCTCTTATTGATTGACGGTTGTCTTCTGTTTCCTTCCACTAACCACTCTGGTCACAAGAAACAAACTGATACATAAACCAAATCCCTCATACAAATGTGCCTTTTGTGAGAGTCACTTATGGGTCATTAACTAAAGGCCCCTACGTAATATTTAAGCTACATTTTGGGTGAACTGCCTACATCTGCATAAAGCAACAAATAAGTGACTCAGGTCCAGATGTCCCTCAAGACTCTGTAATGGCTAAAGAACATGCAAATAATCACCACATCAAGTTAGCATTTTCATAAATCCCATATGTGTGGAAAGATGTGTATGTATATATGTATGTCTGTATGTATATGTTAGCCCCAATTTGAACCTTATGTAGTCACCATTAGTTCCTGTGACTGTATTACACTTTCCCAGGAAAAAAAAGGATTTCTCTTTTCACAAAATGGTGTTTATTCAAAATCATCTGATGTTCGTCATTCATATTTCTCAGATTATATAGTAGACCAACAATACTTCTCAAAAGTACACTATGTTTAGGGTCGAACAAGCAAAACAAATGTAATGTTTTCCAGCATGTCCTCTGGCCAGTTTTAATACAGTATGTCATAGTGTTTATATGGGGGGTATGGCCATCTTTATAGTGCTATATGCAGGAGCATCATCCTTTAATGTTTATTTTTTATTTAGTTGTAACTTTAGAGCTTGACGCCTGACGCCACTCTGCACTGTAGTTTGGGGATGGAGGCCTACATGTCTGATTTAAGAAACTTTTTGAACCATCTGCACGGTTATGGTTTACGCATTTTTCACTCGGCTTCTGTCACACTTAATCTAAAAAATATTCTGCTGCACAACTGCCACACAGCTGTGAACTGCCATTTGTTGCATGAAACGCAATCATAAACAAAGGGCTACAACTGAATACAAATGATCCAGTTATATTACTGTAATAACACAATTACTTTAGTATTTATTTGCCTCAGATCTGCGAAAGTGTTAACAAGGTTTGAAAATGATGTCTTTGTTTCAGTAGATATGATACTTTCCAGTACACCAACACACTTGCACACACAGACACACAACAAAAAAACACCAGGATCTTAATTGCGGTATTTCAAATTTGTTAAAACTTTTAGAAGAAGAGACATTAAATTAGATTTTCTTTCTGTTGTTACTTTAACTTACATGCTAATACAAGCTATAAACACATGCTATAAAACAATGCATTGTTTCTTTGCTATTATAAATCTATTGAGTCAGTAAAAAATGAACCATAAGCTGATATTTCAGGCAGTTGTGGTAAAGTGTTAAAAGGAAGCATTAACGCAACAGTACCAGACAGAAGCTAAGGTTTATCTAGAACTCATTTAATTAATGAACATGGCAGTAACTTGTTTACCGCTGTGCCTTTATATTCTACCAACCTCTGTCTGTATCTTTGTTCTCTTTCCACCAGTGAATTTCTCTTATCCCACTGTGTTTTTCTTTCTCTTCATCTTTTGTCCTCTCTGTTAGAGACAGTTGCTGAGTTGCATTCGTGGTGGGAACTGCGCAGGACCCAACGTCAGCTCGCTGCAGTTGCCTGGAGATGTGAATTTCTTCGCCAACCAACTGGCTGTGCCCACCATGGAGTTTGCTTTCGAGCAGACCAAAGGAGAAGAGGTACACAAGCCAAAACACCAACTTTTTTTAAACTTCCGCTGCTCTCATTTTGCCCACTCATGACCTTCAGTTTTCAGACGGGTTTTATGCTAATGTGTATGATCACTGAAGAGCAGAGGAGCCACTCTTAATACATGCAAGGCACCGTCACACCTTGTTTCTCAGCTGTGAATGGATTTATTTGGATAAACTGCTGAGTTTGCCATGGGCCACCACTTTTACCACCACTACGTTTTATCTTTAGCTCCTAATTGGAAGTAAAACTCCTGCTCGGTGAAAATGGCTCAATGGTGTTTTGTGCCTCCAACGTCGCCTTCCAGGCAGCTAACCCTTAACATAACCATTGCCGCACTGCCTGGAAGGTGACGTTGGGGGCAAAAAAAAAAAAAACACTGTGAAAATGCACACACCTGTCAGTCATCTTAGTGTATCATATGCTGAGGAAGTGTCATCTTTAAAGACACCAACAGTTTGTCACCGCAGTGAGTTGTCCAGTCCTGACACATTTGGGAGTAGATGTGATAATCAACATCTGCAGCCTATAAGACGAATAGTATTATTTAGATAGAATAAAAATATTTCAAGATCATTTACAGACTCAGCTTGAAACACTGCAATATGGATTATGCCTCTTTACAAGCAACACATGCACATCACGGAGCTTACAAATTATGCATGCCCCATTTACTTCCATTAAAAATATTGATGCAGTATTGATGTTTGTTGTACTGCCTTGGGGTGGAAACAGAGATTTAGCCTGCGCTAAGTCGGCCCACTCAAATTTGGAACTTCTGGCTAGGATGGCAACTTTGAGCTTAATTAGTGCGAGAGATCTTCATGATGTGTATCCGCCCTCAAGGCCTCCTCACAACCTGAAAATAATAGGTAGTGGAGGGTGAAATCTACAGCAGTGGCTTTAGGAGGAAAAAGAAACTCCTAATTGAATTAAAAGCAGTAGGATGCATAAATATGCTTGTGTCTGTTAGGGGAAAGTCCGGAATGCATACATTAGCATTAGCTTAATAGCCTTTTAACTAAACTTGCAGTGATACACATTGGTGCCAATCTCCAAAATGACATTTCCTGTATTATTTCATTTCTTTACTATGACTTTAGGAAAGCTAAGAGAGAGAGTAGAAGTCACATACTGTACATATTGCAACATACTGTTCTTTATGGACGTCTCAAGAAAAGATGTACTGTACTATATGTTGTTTAAGAATCAGGAATCAGGGTTTCCTCTAGGTTGACTGGCGGATGGGTTGGTGGACAGCGCTTACTGACAATGAAAATATGTCACTTTTAAAGTTAGTTCCCCTCTTACTCCTGTTATTTCCTTACAAGCAATGTAGCATTTAAAAGTCCGGCGCAGTGCTCACTTCATGTAAAACACTACATTACCTCACTTACATCAAACCTCACAGAACAATGAGGGCAAAAACAGCATCAGGCTATGTTCACACTTGGTGTCTTTTTTGACAAGAAAAAGCTGACTAGCGAGCTTTTGTAGTGGAAAAAAAAGCTGGCAGCTTTTTTTATTCCAAAAAGCAGCCAAGAGCGTCTTTTGTTGCTGTGCAGCGGTGTTATCATTAGATAAAACTAAGCGGTGGAGCGAGCTAGAGAAAGAACAGAGAGAGAGAGAGAGAGAGAGAGAGAGCGAGAGAGAGAGAGGTGCTGCTAACGTTACATAAAACAAAGCGAGTTCCCTGTACAGGGAGCACCCGGTCATACCGTATAAGAGTATATATAACTCACTGTGTGCCGACTCCATTTTAATTGTTGTTATGAAAACGACAGGTCTGGCTACTCCACTTGTCATTGGTTGGCTGTCAAAAAAGCGCTTGACATAGGGTGTTTTTTTCAGAAAAGTTAAACTTTTTTCAACTTCAAAAAGATGCTCCGAGCTGCAAAAAAGAAGTCGTTGACTTTGAGTGAGACATGAGTACATTCAAAGGTTGTTTTAGTCGTGCAACTGAAAACTCAGATTGGACAGATAGTCTAGCTAACTGTCTGGATTTACCCTGCAGAGATCTGAGAAAAGGTTGACCATAGTCCTCATAAATCGACCAGAGTTTAAAATGCCAACACAAAGGAAGCCCAAGGCAACGGATATCCGGCCTAAACGAGTGAAATCCGTTGGAATCCCAGAAGTGGAACGTCAAGGATATAGACTATTATTATAGGAAGTATTCATGAAGCTTCCTGTATTTACTTTTCGCAAGGAGTTACCCAGTTACAATGATGACGGACTCGAACCGGAGACACTGCGGTTCACTGTCAGTGCCTCAACCCCTAAACATTGGGGGCACTGCTTGTGAATATGTAGGCTTTATTTGTATAGACAACAAATATAGGAGACTAATATATCTAGTTTATATATGCTAAAATATGATCCTGAACTCAAATAATAAGCCTATCTCATAATGATATTTACCAATTGGCCATTATTTTTAAATTGCTTAGCTAATATTAGTGCTGCATATTTTTGTGCAATATTGTACACGCAGCAATGATGTTGCGGACTTAGTTCTTGTTTTATTCCTTTTATTAACTTTATTTCCTGAACTCAACTGTGAGGAGAAAGGTCTTACATCCTATAGGCAGGTAGGTAGAGCAGTTACCTGCATGCATTATTACATCAATAGCACCTCCCCTCCCTGGCAACACTCTCCTCTTGCGCTATTTAATGTAAAAGTTACATAGTCACAATGTAGAGACAGTTGTATATCAGACGTGTCGTGTCACCGCGCTGAAATAGTGACATGATTTTTATAATTTGACAGCCTTCTTATGTGAATGTTGTTGCTACAGTGGTTTCCTGCATATGCACTGTGTGGGCTGAACAGTAAGTTTTGAAAGGCAGACGTCTTAGCACCTAGCAACATAATCATTAATAAAACTTATTTTGTCAGTTTGTATTGTTTTGGTTGAAACAATTGGAGCCGACAACACTCAGTTTGTGAAACTTTTAGGCCGATTTTCCCCTCAGTTATTTTTAACAGTTGTATCTGTCATATTTTTAAAAGTCATATTCTGTTTGAGTCATATCCCTCATTTCTTCTCCCACACACTGAACACAGATTTTGGCCTGCTCTTTGCTTTCCCCACCATGACACATTATCAGTGTTGTCATGGTGAATGGCCCTTATTTTAAGGACTAGGCAGTAGAGCTGTGATACTGAGTTCCAGATTCTCTCCTGCCCAAAAAGAAACCTGCGCAGAGTATGCTGTAGAATTTGTGATTTACTCAAGAACTGTATTTAAGTAACAGTTTGTGGTATTTGTACTTTACTTGAGTATATCGATTTTATGTTGCTTTATTCCTAGGGTTGCAAAGGGGCGGACATTTTCCAGTGAATTTCTGGAAACTTTCCGGAATATAAAGTTTAGCTGGGGAAGTTTGGAAACATTCCAATTTGGAAACTTTCATGGGAATTAACAGGAATAAACGGGAATAAATGGGAAAAAACTTGGATATTCCATGGAATGTTTAGCTGGGGAATTTTGGAAACATTCCAATTTTGATTTACTATGGTTAGTGGGCTATACAATTAACACACATAGGTTAATAATAGCAATGTATTCCCCCCCCTCCAAAAAAAAACAAAAAAAACTAAAATGTTGGCCAGTAGCCTATGCTGATTACTGCGTGCGTGCATGTCATTGACGAATATAGGGAGGACATTCAGGTCTTTGCTGTTTTTTGCCCCCAACGTCTCCTCCCAGGCAGCAATAGTTATGTTTAGGGTTAAGGTTAGGGTTAGCTGCCTGGAAGGCGCCGTTGAGGCAAAAAACACCATTGAGCGGACATTCAACTGAAATTGCATTAAATAAGGTTGTTTTAAACAAGGTTATGCTGCAAGATGTTTTTTTTTTTTTTTTCAACTACATTTAAGTTCCCTGTTATAGACTAACAGTATTATAACAAGCAATATTAAAAATATCCATTTTATTCCCATTAATTCCTGTTTATTCCCATTAATTACCGTTAATTCCCATGGAAAGTTTTGCAACCCGATTTATTCCTCTACTCCACTACACTTTTTGGACACATATACAGCAGTTACTAGTTACTTTTCAGACACATGATAAGCCTATAATGTACACACACACATTGTAAAGATTAAACCAGTGGTTCCCAATCAATGGGCCTGTGAAATTGAGCTAGTCGGCGCCCTTTGCCACGTTTCAGATGTCTATTTCTTATTAGCCTTTCCATCATCGAGTAGTGATGCAACCATACATTCAACTCACAATTCAATACGATTCACGATTTTAAGTTCACGATACGATTTTCTCTCGATTTTTTTAAAAGACAGAAAAACTATGAACTGTGCAAAACAGCAGATGGATTTTCTTATCAAAAGTGCAACTAAAATAGTATTTTATACTAAATAACTAAAAATAAATAAAAAATGTAATATTAAAGAGGCTTGTTTATTGCTAAGGCCATATGGTGAAATTTAAATGATGTATTTAAAATGTAATAACAATAACTTATAACAACACTTTATCATTTGCTGTTAAACAACAAAAAGAAGAAACACTAGATGGCAGAAAGGTATTTTACAACAACATTGAATGAAACACAGGCTTAATGCAACACTAAGGCCGGTTCCACACTGGCTGCGTCGCGTGAGCGTGGCGTGTCTGTTGCGTGTCAGCTGCGTGGCGGCTGCGTGGATTTTTCTATGTCTTTACACACCAGAAACGTGTCTGACGCGGCACTGCTGCTGCTAGCCTTGTCTGTACACATGTATGTTTCCCATTGATGAAATGAAATACCATGTTAAACATAAATATAGACTGATTTGATTACAGCAAAGGCAACGTCGGCAGTATTGATGGCAACGTAGGCTACAGAATATTTCGTTCTGTATTGACAGGTGCAATATTAGAAAATCAAGTTTTTTTAACCGATTCACGATGCATCGTTAGCCTACATCCCTATTAACAAGACATATCCCCTCTTAACTTCTTAGTTGGTTTCATTTTTTTTTTAAAAAGAGCCCTAAAGAGGTGAAATTATCCATTATTTCACAAAAGTAAAACAAAAATGAAAACAGATTTCTCCAATTTTCTAATAATCATGTATAGGCACTGTCATGGGCTATGTTCCATTCAGCTTAAACACTCCCAAGAAACTCCAGGACACAGCTGATTCATTTCCATGAAGTTTACTGTGAATTTTGTGAAAAGACGTTGCCTTAGCAAAAAGGGAGAAGGAAAAGTGATCGACTTAGAAAGACTGGTAGAGCTCATGCATTCCTGTAGCTGATTACCGCATGGCAATTTTACTTCCTGTTTCCCAACATGCACTGGTGCTATGTTACTGTGGTTACAAAGATAAACAAACCACAGTGAACTGCTGAAACAAAGTAGAAAACACATTTCCAAACGACATGACAGACTTTAACTTAAGTAAAGGATCTGAGTTCTTCCACCACTGCATTTGGGTATCACATCATCCATGGAAGTATATGTAGAACATCAAAGAAAAAAAGGATCCAACACACTCTTCTTGTGAAAATTATTATAAAAAGCCTTTATTTAGATGGCTATTTCATATCAAAATCTTACATTAAAAGTAGAGCTGGGCAGCAACCCACGCGTATCGGCACAAAGCAGCCTTCTTCAGGGTGTCATATATATGTATACTGTATGGAATGAAGCAGCAGTTGACTTCACTGCCCTGTAGATCAGCGCCAGTCAGAGTCTTGAGTTGGATGGGAGCTGCGACAGGGAACCAGTGTAGCAAGCCGAGAAGACGTCGCGTGTGTGGGAATACTTATGCCTGGCACACACTAAAAGATTTTTTAAATCTTAACAGATGTTGAAAATGTGAGACACATAACGAAGTGTAATGATAGAACATCTTTTTGTTCTTATAGTTTGTGGAAAGCAATGATTTGGCCAGAACAGCACACCACACGATTCCATTAGCAAACAACCAGAGTCCTGAATCTCAAAACCGGAAATCTTGCACGATTAAACATGACTTTAGAGTATACAAACTTGGTGGGAGTATACGACATGGCAGTCACGCCGCCCGGGCTGGGCTTCTGCAGGAGATCGGTGCTCTTATGGAGGTTACCCGCTGATAGATCAACTAAGGCTACGTTCAGACTGCAGGCAAAAGTGGCCCAAATCAGATTTTTTTTTTGGGGTCAAATGACCAGGTCAGACTAGTGTGAACACTCAAATCTTGCCCAGATCAGATTTTTTTCAAATCAGATTTAGACCACTTCCATATGTGGTCCTGAATCAGACCCAGGTCTGATTTTTTTCAATGCGGCCGCAGTGTGAACAACCAAGGCGGATTTGATGCGACTTTTACGACATTTGTCACAATTATGCGCCGGCGGGAGTTAGTCCTAGATACAGACAGTAAAATTAAAAACTTGACTAGGCCTACAAAATGGAAAACAGTGATGGAGCAAGTCAATGGAGGGAGAGTGAGGTCCATCCATCCATCCATCCATCTTCATCCGCTTATCCGGGGGTCGGGTCGCGGGGGTAGCAGCTCAGCAGGGGACCCCAAACTTCCCTTTCCCGGGCCACATTAACCAGCTCCGACTGGGGGATCCCGAGCGTTCCCAGGCCAGGTTAGAGATATAATCCCTCCACCTAGTCCTGGGTCTCCCCCGAGGCCTCCTCCCAGCTGGACGTGCCTGGAACACCTCCCTAGGGAGGCGCCCAGGGGGCATCCTTACCAGATGCCCGAACCACCTCAACTGGCTCCTTTCGATGCAAAGGAGCAGCGGCTCTACTCGAGCTCCTCACGGATAACTGAGCTTCTCACCCTATCTCTAAGGGAGACGCCAGCTACCCTCCTGAGGAAACCCATTTCGGCCGCTTGTACCCTGGATCTTGTTCTTTCGGTCATGACCCAACCTTCATGACCATAGGTGAGGGTAGGAACAAAAAACTGACCGGTAGATTGAGAGCTTTGCCTTCTGGCTCAGCTCTCTTTTTCGTCTAACGGTGCGATAAATTGAATGTAATACCGCACCTGCTGTGCCGATTCTCCGACCAATCTCCCGCTCCATTGTCCCCTCACTCGCGAACAAGACCCCAAGGTACTTGAACTCCTTCACTTGGGGGTAAGGACTCATTCCCTACCTGGAGAAGGCACTCCATCGGTTTCCTGCTGAGAACCATGGCCTCCGATTTAGAGGTGCTGATCCTCATCCCAGCCGCTTCACACTCGGCTGTGAACCGATCCAGTGAGTGCTGAAGGTCACAGGCCGATGATGCCATCAGGACCACATCATCTGCAAAAAGCAGCGATGAGATCCCCAGCCCACCGAACTGCAACCCCTCTCCACCCGACTACGCCTCGATATCCTGTCCATAAATACTACAAACAGGATTGGTGACAAAGCGCAGCCCTGGCGGAGGCCAACTCTCACCTGAAAGCGAGTCCGACTTACTGCCGAGAACCCGGACACAGCTCTCGCTTTGGTCGTACAGAGGGTGGATGGCCCTGAGAAGGGACCCCCTCACCCCTGTACTCCCGCAGCACCTCCCACAGTATCTCCCGGGGCACCCGGTCATACGCCTTCTCCAGATCCACAAAACACATGTAGACTGGTTGGGCATACTCCCAGGCTCCCTCCAGGATCCTTGCAGAGTAAAGATCTGGTCCGTTGTTCCACGACCAGGGCGGAATCCGCATTGTTCCTCTTCAACCTGAGATTCGACTATCGACCGAACCCTCCTTTCCAGCACCTTGGAGTAGACTTTACCGGGAGGCTGAGAAGTGTGATACCCCTGTAATTGGCACACACCCTCTGGTCCCCCCTTTTTTTAAAAAAGGGGAACCACCACCCCGGTCTGCCACTCCTTAGGCACCGTCCCAGACTTCCACGCAATGTTGAAGAGGCGTGTCAACCAAGACAACCCCTCCACACCCAGAGCTTTAAGCATTTCTGGACGGATCTCATCAATTCCTGGGGCTTTGCCACTGTGGAGTTGTTTAACTACCTCAGCAACCTCCACCAGGGAAATTGATGCCAATCCCCCCCTCATCCTCCAGCTCTGCCTCTACCATAGAGGGCGTATTAGTCGGATTTAGGAGTTCCTCAAAGTGCTCCTTCCACCGCCCTATTACCTCCTCAGTTGAGGTCAACAGCGTCCCATCCTTACTGTACACAGCTTGGATGGTTCCCCGCTTCCCCCCTCCTGAGGTGGCGAACGGTTTTCCAGAAGTACCTTGGTGCCGACCGAAAGTCCTTCTCCATGTCTTCTCCGAACTTCTCCCACACACGCTGCTTTGCCTCTTTCACGGCAGAGGCTGCAGCCCTTCGAGCCCTTCGGTACCTTGCAACTGCCTCCGGAGTCGTCTAGGGATAACATATCCCGGAAAGACTCCTTCTTCAGTCGGACGGCTTCCCTGACCACCGGTGTCCACCACGGTGTTCGTGGGTTACCGCCCCTTGAGGCACCTAAGACCCTAAGACCACAGCTCCTCACCGCAGCTTCAGCAATGGAAACTTTGAACATTGTCCACTCGGGTTCAATGCCCCCAGCCTCCACAGGGATGCACGAAAAGCTCCGCCGGAGGTGTGAGTTGAAAGTCTGTCGGACAGGGGCCTCCTCCAGACGTTCCCAATTTACCCGCACTACCCGTTTGGGCTTACCAGGTCTGTCCAGAGTCTTCCCCCCACCCCCTGACCCAACTCACCACCAGATGGTGATCGGTTGACAGCTCCGCCCCTCTCTTCACCCGAGTGTCCAAAACATATGGCCTCAGATCAGATGAAACGATTATAAAATCGATCATTGACCTTTGGCCTAGGGTGCTCTGGTACCAAGTACACTTATGAGCATCCCTATGTTCGAACATGGTGTTCGTTATAGACAATCCATGACTAGCACAGAAGTCCAACAACAAACAACCACTCTGGTTTAGATCAGGGAGGCCGTTCCTCCCAATCACGCCTCTCCATGTGTCTCCATCATTACCCACGTGTGCGTTGAAGTCCCCCCAGCAGAACTATGGAGTCCCCGACTGGAGCCCCATGCAGGACTCCACTCAAGGTCTCCAAGAAGGCCGAATACTCTGAACTCTTGTTTGGTGCATATGCACAAACAACAGTCAGAGTTTTTTCCCCCCCACAACCCGCAGGCGTAGGGAGGCGACCCTCTCGTCCACCGGGTTAAACTCCAACGTAGCGGCGCTCAGCCGGGGGCTTGTGAGTATCCCCACACCCGCCCGGCGCCTCACACCCTGGGCAACTCCCGGAGAAGAAAAGAGTCCAACCCCTATCCAGGAGTATGGTTCCAGAACCAAGACTGTGCGTAGAGGTAAGCCCCACCAGATCTAACCGGTAGCGCTCCACCTCCCGCACAAGTTCCGGCTCCTTCCCCCACAGAGAGGTGACATTCCAGTAATTAGTGTATGGGGCGATACTTCAATTCAATCAAAACTAGAAGGATCATACAGTAACCGCTTCATTTTTGAAAAAATAGAAAACAAAATGGCTCTCTTTCTCTTCAGTCTTCTCCTCCTCAGCACCTGCTCATTAATGTTACGGCTGCCATTACACAAACATTTTGAAATAAAAGCAAAAATGCTTAGGCTACTTCCTCCATAACCTCCCTAACTTTAGTGCAACAGCAGGCTGTGTCTGATGTCATTGTTGTTGTTCTTTTGCGCATGCGGGTCAGTCAAAAAAACTAATCGGATCTGAGCAAAAAAAAGACTTGCGGTGTGAACTTAGCCTAGCCAAGTGAGGAAAGGGCAAATCCTGTCCTGTGCTTGTCCTGGGTCACACACAGGTCCTGTCCTGTCAGAGTTGTGGACATCCAGAGTTGAAGAAGTCGTCAAGGCTGCTAGAACCAGCTCAGCACCAGGCCCGAGTGAAGTGCTGTACGTCGTCTATAAGAGGTGCCCCAGACTCTTGAAGAGGTTATGGAAACTCATCAAGGTCATCTGAAGGAGGGGGAAGGTGGCACAGCAGTGATGACATGCAGAGGGCGTCTGGATTCCCTCTGCATGACCTCACTTGACCGAGACCACGTTTCAGACAAGCTCAAGAATCTCATACTGGACTATTACAATTCTTTCAGTTTGAGAGTCACCTCTGGAGTGGACAAATCTGCATTTCATCAGCTTGAGAAGGGCAATATCACTGGATGCACTATTTTCCGTGATATTGGATATTGGGGTGCAGAGGCCCACTCACCAAGTCATGCATATGGCAGCCCCCAATCAGAGCATTTATGGATGATCTGACGTGACCACAACATCGGGGTGCAGATGGATCCTCCAAGGGCTCGAGTATCTCATCAACTGGGCCCGGATGGACTTCAAGCCAGCCAAGTCCAGGTCCCTGGTGGTGAAGAAAGGGAAGGTTACAGACCAGTTCCGCTTCTCACTAGGAGACATCCAGATACCATCTGTCGTAGAAAAGCCAGTCAAAAGTCTGGGCAAGATCTTCGACTGCACCCTGAAGGACACCGCACCACTCCAGACAACCACCAACCAGTTGGGAACCTGGTTGACGGCTGCGGAAATATAGGTAAATGTAAAGCCTGGATCTACCAGCACAGCATCCTTCCCCGACTGCTCTGGCCACCGCTGTTCTATGACGTGCCAATTACCACCGTTGAATGCTGGAGGAAAGTCAGCTGTTCCTGCGGAAGTGGCTAGGCCTCCCACGAAGCCTCAGTGACATCGCCTTGTACGGGAAGAAGAACAAGCTGAAACTGTCCTTCAGCAGTCTGATGGAAGAGTTTATGGTAACCTGAGCAAGAGAGGTGCTACTGTACAGAGACTCTAGTGACATCAAGGTCTCCTCGGCAGGCATAGAGGTCAGAACCGGCAGGAAGTGGAAGGCCCAAGAGGCAGTAGACCAGGCTGAGTCACGGCTGCGACAGCTAGTGGGGGCAGTGGCAGTGGCATCTGGAAATAAGAGCAATAGATGTTTCTTCAGGAAATCATATTGTTTTTTGAATGTACTAAACGTACTAACTAAACAGTTAATTAGTACAATTGCAATACATATTAATAATAGTGAATTGACCACTTATGGTAAAGCTAGAGCGATACCAATCACATGGTCGGTGGCTGGATCCCTAGTCACTGCAGTCTACATGTTGAAGTGTCCTCGGGCACGACACTGAACCCTGACTTGTTCCTGTAGTGTTTAAAGTGCTTACAGTAGTTGTCAGGACTAGAAAAGTGCTACATGAATGCAGTACATTTAAAACCCCAATTCCAATGAAGTTGGGACGTTGTGTAAAACGTGAATAAAACAGAATACAATGATTTGCAAATCCTTTCCAACCTATATTCAATTGAATACACTACAAAGACAAGATATTTAATGTTCAAACTGATCAATTTTGTTTTTTTGCAAGTATTGAGTTAAGATTTATGAACCATGAGAACCAAACCAAAAGATATACAGTATATAATGCATATTTCTGCTACTGTTTGTGCACAATGTCTTTTAATCTAGAATGTACAGATTATGCATTTGGCCCCTGAAGTTTACGAACATCACACATTGACTTCTAGTAATGTAAGATTATTTGAGGGGGATATAAATATATATAGTTCTATATATAGAAAAGTTGTGTTTTCAGCTTTATTGAGACTCAAATCTGAGAGGGGCAAAAATTAGACAGGACACAGGACAGCGTACTGAACTCGTTTAGGTAATCTATTGAAGCAGATACATATGGTCCCAACCACACACGGCAACTTCTGCATCTGTGCTCCAGCATTGTTCAATTTTCCAAACAGACCACTGTATGTGATCTACTGTGTGTGTAATCGTATTCATTCATCCTCATATGCCCAATAAACAGAGTTGTGGTGCTGGTAATGTGTTGGGAAACCGCCAGATGTTGTGTAGCAGAATTGTGGTTCGTTAAACATTTGTTTTCTCGTTTAGCATCTGTTTTTCCACTCACTACATGAAAGTTCTCGTCTGTGCAGTCATAACGATCCCAACAGTGTCCTGTGATTACTCACAACCCTGCAATAATTTTACAAAGTTTGTTTTAGAAAGTTTGCACAGTTGTTTAAAGTTGGCTGAGGCATCACAAAGATATAAATTTACATTGGAGAGTGGAAGCAGATCAACCTTTGTGAGCATATGTTAAAGTGAAGTGGGATCTTGCAGGTGGGGAAAAGATCGAAGATTCTATCCAATACGCAGAACTTAACCCTCTGAGGACAAAAGACGCACCGGCGAGTCCAAGCGATTTTTGACTACTCAAGTCCTACTCAAAAAGCGATATTACAAAATTTCAGACATTTATTTACTTTATTTCATTCACATATTACGCTACTTTTGTGAACCCAAGATTTTTGTAAACTCATTTCAAGCACCAAAACAAATTGAGTGTGGGTTTGTTTTCACAAGAGTTTTGAGAAATATTTCTGATTTAGGTCCAAATTATCTCTTCATACATTGCTCTGGAACAATTTTGGGCGTTGCTATAAAGAAAGCTGAGTTTGTTCAGAACCTTTTGATATGAAACACATGGCTCTCAGGTTATATGCAAATAGCCTTAAAAGGAGAATTCAATAACATATCTAAAAATCCCCTTAGACCTCAGAGGGTTAAAGAAAACTCACTTTAGAAAGTGAAAAACACCAGGAGCAATACCAGGAGTTGAGTCTTCATTAAAACAAAATTAATCAAAGCACGCAAGGCCATATGATCGGTTGCTGACAAGCATTTAAAAGGCTATTTTTTTTAAACAGAGTTAGACCATAGACTATACTGTATATACTGTAGAGCAAGGGTGTCAAACTCATTGTAGTTCATGGGATACATATCCCTAATTTGATCTCAAGTGGGCCAGACCAGTAAAACACTCCAGAAAGATTAGAAACTTAATCTGCCACAGAGTTTCTTGTCAGCTTGATGTTGGCAAACGCAAGTTGTTTCTGCTATGACAGCGTAGAGGGGTAATATTCTGAATATTTCTTAAATTAAAGTCGTAAATTTACGGAAAAAGATCTCTGAGATTAAAGTGGTAAATTTGGAATTGGAATTAATTATTTCTCTGCAATTTTCACACTTTGCAAAGTCAGCCAGTGGGCCTCATTTGACCCTTCGGTCGGCCAGTTCTGGCCCACGGGCCATATGTTTGACACCGCTGATATAGAGAGAGTCCGACGCCATCACTCCACATAAAACACACCTGGGCCACATTCACTTCCAGCTAACTTCACGGTGAACAATGAGGGCAAAATGGCATCACCAATCCATTTTTACAGAATATTCTCTGTCTAGCTCAGCTATCTGTGTCGTTCACTAACGAGCCTGTTTGTAACCGGTAGGCTAACGACAACATGTTCTTCACCTGTTTAACCAACTTTACCAGATAATCAGGCTGTCCTTCTATTATTACAGACATGTGAACTAACGTTGCGTCTTTTGTTGGGTAAGTAACCTCCTTAAATGTGCATATGACAATTATTCACCTCAATGATACATTAATTCATTTTAATGAATTAATAAACCCCTGGACTGTAATATTTCAGATGTGTTTGAGCAAGATTTCTGCTCATGTTCAAAACTTTGTGCACATTCAAAATATATCTCATCTGTGCTCTCTGAGATTTGGAGGAGTCGTGATATTTTGAGAAAAATAAAGTGATAATAGGCTATTACAAGAATAAAGTCACAATATTTCAGAAAATAATCTACCTGCACCATGGTCTGCTGTGCATTACGTGATTGCTCTGCTGATACGGTAGATCTCAGACCGTCTGACAGACTTAGAGCCCCGTTTGAGACTCTGGTCTATCATCAATTCAGTCTAATAATCAGGTTGACAAGTAAATGTGTGGCTGACGGGGCGCCCTAGGATGATCATGTTTAATAAACATGTTTTATTTCGCTTGTCATTCTAATTCTGTTATTAATATGAAGCAGACCTAAGGGCGACACGGCGCCCCAACACATTTGACGCCCTAGGCAATCGCCTAGTTCGCCTATAACAATCGCCGGCCCTGGAACTAACCACAGACACTTGCCTTGTGTATGGACTCACGGCGCTGCGCTGCTGAGAGTGAATAGGGGAACCACTGGAATCGATATTTGGCGTTATTTATGACTTGTGACATTTACAATGAATCTTATGTTATGTATGAGTTTAACTTGAATGTCTAATGTCCATCAATAAACCAAATTGCCAAAATGTCAGAAGGAACAGAAATTAGTTAAGGCAAAAGTTTTTTGTATCTGGAATGTATGTGAACAAAGGTAGGGAGGAGAACACAGAGCTAGGACGCTTTGTTGCCATATTGTTGCTTCTGTGGAAGGCAGGTCACGGTTGATTAGTCCTATGCAAAAGTCCAGTGTTGTCCAATGAATACAAAGAATGACTGTTCTCAACTAGAACTAGCACCTAAACTGAGACCAAGTCAACACCAAGACCAGAGTGTATCGAGACCGAGACAAGACCAAGACTTTGAGGGGTTGAGACTGAGTCAAGTCCAAGACCAAGGCAGGGCTAGACCGAGTCAAGACCAAGACCAGACCAAAGAACTTAAATATACAGTATATACACAACTAGCTAATATGTATAGCAAATATTCACTAAATCCCTTTGGGTGAGGGGTGAAGAGATGTCTGGAGAGTTTTGGTACAGAGGCAGATTGATAATGTTAGCTAGCTAGCTTCGCTAGCGTCACACTTAGCTTACCTTTCTTTATGCTTCTTTACTAAGTGCTGATAAAAAATGTAGGTGGTCCCAGCTGTGTCGGTTAGCATTACATTGCAGAACTTACACACTGCTGTGTTTTCTTTTAGATGTTGTTTTGCAAATGAACTCTTTAAAAAAATATATAATAAATAAAATGTTATTACCGACGATTTGGCTGACAGCCAGGGCTTCTCCTCCTATCACCTACATTTACTTTGGGAGTGTGCGTTACGGGGGGCGGGGAGGTTAACAGTTAACACATTTCAAACTAAAATGAGTCAACCATAAGTTGATGGTTGCATTTGAAGCAGGAAGTTTTACATCCATTCACAGTAATGATGTTAACACATAAAATCAGACGATACAAAGGCAATTTAGTGATATCCCTGCAGTTGTCAGGTCTTGACAGGTCTTGAAATAAAATCCAGAGTCCTCTTCATCCAGGACCGAGACAAGACCGAGTAAAGATGTGGTTGATTCCAAGACGAGACCTTCAGAAAGTGGTCTTAAGACCAAGACCGGTCTCGAGTACTACAACACTGGCAACTAGTCACGGGATCTGAGAGTCACAGGTTCCACTGGGGAACGTAACTCAGAAAGGAGGTCAAAGGTCTCAGCAGGAAGCTTACTCCTTCCAAATTAAATAAATAAAACCACCTCTTTATCGATACAATCATACATTGTGATGTAACACAACACTCTAAAAACTCATTCAGTGCATCTTTCTTCACCACTGTGCACAGAAATCTGGAAGGAAAATGTTCATCCAGTAGGTGCCACGCGTGGGAGTTGTCTCTGACATATGTCACCAAGCAGTTATATAGACAGTGATATATATCTATATATATACATACATATAGCAGGGATGCAGGTCGGTGAGGTGTAAAAAGAATTTTTGACATCCTGTCATCTTTGCTGCTCCTTGGTTCAGTACCACATACAGATTCAGGTGGGAATAGCAAAGGTTTCATAGAGCCAGAGGGATCTTCATCTTGACTTTGGCATGTACTCTGTGTCGATTGGAGGCCGTTGCTGCAACTCCCTCCAGACAATTATATCCTCTAAAAATGTAAGGACCAGGGCTGGGACATCTTCTGCCCTCTGTTACATCCTTAAACTTGTCTTTGACAAGCAATACTGTCTACAACATAGTGGAAAATAATAGACTGCTCTGCAAATGACTGGTATTAGTAATCTATCCACCGTAACAACAACAAATTGTGTTTTCCTGGTTTAATTTCTTCTCCCACTACATCAGCAACAGCTGTAATTATCTCAGTGTAGATTTTAACCCACGTGCCAATAAAATACTTTGTTTGACAGGCTGAGATGCAAATCTGTGTTGTGTTCAAACAAAAGGAAATGATATAATTGCCTCCGTTGTTTGAGTCCTTCCCTTGATTGTGACCCCTAAAAGGAGCTCTCTGGCAGAAAGACAACACAGTTAATCAGCCTCTTCCGTGTGTCCTCGGCCTGTCTCGCCTGTTTATTGTGCATTTCCATTCTGTGGTTTAGTCAGAAGTCCATTCTGCCGTTTTAATGGTTGTTGCCCTCATATGCTCATGTTGTAACCTCTGTGTCTTGTAGCTGCCCAGCTGAGACGAGTGTGGTTGGTGAAACCTGTTTAGCTCACTGACACCTCTGTTGCAAAAGGCAAAATGTCCCAGCAGCATATACCTGAGGATAATTAGACCTGATCCAAAATGTGTTCGACCTGAACAGACCCCAATAGACAGAGAACACCAACACTGGCAGCACCACCCTGTCTCCTAGAAAGAATTTGTATATACAGATAATTAGTAGTTTTTGCTATCATAGCTTGCAAGCACTGGGAAGGGTTCTTTTCAACATGTAAATATCAACACTTGTGATCTGTAAGGTCTTTCCTTTATACTGGTATCTCTCTTTACAGCCTTCTGAAGGCAGCCGGTATCCAATCCCTCTGCATCTCTAACTGAAGTGATAATGTCTCTTTTAAGCCAACTGCACACGGCAGATTTGCTTTTCTCACATTTGTTTTTTTCTCGTAAATTTACAACTTTAATCTCAGAATGTTTTTTTTTTTCGGAATATTACCCACTTTCCCGGCTTAACATTATTTTCCCCCTACATTAGACCTGATAGGCTGTCGTAACTTGTAGTTACTACACCATTGGTAAACTTTTTTATGGTTATGTTTAGGCACTGGCCATCACACTTAAAGTGCAGCAATACTGTACATGTACTTTTTCCTGTACTTCACAGTTAACCCTCATCTTGCCTCAAAAACATTTTTTTTTTTCCTGCAGTCCAGCCAGTTATTACACCTATATTGATCACAGGAAATATGTGGTTCTAATAACTTGTTTTCACAATGATTACTTGCAGGGTTAGTTGGCTAACCACTGTAGATAGTGAGATAACTGCTAACATGGTAGCTATATTCATAGTCTCGCATTGCCAGACCTACCGCCACAGCGGTGCGGAGGAGGGTCTTGCTAGTCCACACAACATTTCATGATGGGTGAAAAAACGTGCTCTGGTTTATTGGCATTTCTTTAAACCAATCCTAATCGTCTTGGGCGGCGCTAAGCGTCAGATGGAGCAACAGTGCCGCTGCAAAATAGCCTCGGGAAGGAACTTGTTTTGGTGGAACATGTACGCTTACAGGTTGTTTTATTTGTGCAACAGATTGGACAGATAGTCTAGCTAGCTGTCTGGATTTACTTTGCAGAGATCTGAGGAGCAGACAATCATAGTCCTCATGAATCCACCAGAGTTTAAAATTACAACTGTGGTGAGAATGACTGCTATCAGCTTTTTTACTGTCAGCTGGATGTTAACTGACAGCAACTTGCTAGCAGAGATGTTTTCCTGGCCACAGTGTGATCACATAATTCCCCGGTTTTCTGCAGCGGAGTGGAAAAGCGAGATATTACACATACATCTGTAAACATGTCATTTAACTCATATTTGACAAGCTGCTTTGAATTTGGCAGCAATTTCTTCACACCAGTTCTCCAGGAGCACATCAGGTCTTAATTTATTATTGGCTCTTGCAGCAGAAATGCCATTTTATTACATCAATTTACAGTGGCATTTGTCCATTTTACATATTTCTTAGACTGCATATTGGGCTGTAAAACACATTAAATGGCATCTTGTTAAGTGGCGGTAGATATCTGTCAGTGCCTCCAACCATCCTGGAAGTCTGAAGCTGATGAGGAACGATAGAATGATATTACATCTGCATCCAGCTCTCCCCTGCACAGCTGTCAGGCCAAAACTCCCTTTGGTGCATCAAACGTGATGATACCAAGGAGCAGTCACGCAAACTGAGGCACACTAACACACACCATGTGCATGTGCACGTTCGCATATCTCACATCTGACACATCTTACTTGAGGTATTTCCACCGACAACTTTGAAGATGAGTGAGGGTGAGAGGGCATATGAATGAAGTCTGTGGATGGAGGAAAATATGGAGGAAGAGGAAATAGGTGGTAAAGTAAGAGTAAGGAGATGGGTTGTTAAAATCAATAAATCATTACCATATTAAATGTCTCGAAAGTCCTCTACAGTCCCCTTACAAAGGTCATAGGAGGCTGGAATCTATCCCACCACACACTAGGTGGTAGGCAGTTACCATCTACCATGGGGTTAACATATACAGATCAACACAACTACATTCCTAAATGACATAGGTCGATTTCAAAAGACTCCCAAAAACGACAAATACAACTGTTCTATTTCTATTGTGTATGTCTGCATCAGCCACATACTGTTTGAGTAGCTTTAAATTAGTTTTTTTATTTTCCTTTTTCTGAGACGCGTAACAAGTTTTCTACCAATTGTTTTCTGAGATGTCCTATTTTAAGTCCGCCCTCCACGTCTCAAGTCTGGCTAACGATTTTCTTTGGAGCCAGATGCAAGCCAGTTAAATATTAATTAAATCATATTTTGTTATAATTTCTTCTAAGGATGAGAATGCAGGAATCCTGACTGATTGGTTTTGCATAGAAGAAATAAAATTCCTCACTTGGAGATATTTAAAAAAAAAAAAGTTTCCTTGGAATGTCACACTTTAGAGCTCCCCTTGTTACGTTTTAGACAGAATTGAACCCAAATGCAGACAACAACGCAGAGCCGGAGAAGATTTAACAGGTTTATTACAATGTTCAATGTTCCAAGTTTTCAGAAAAGGGGAGAACAAGTCCAGGTCTACAGAGGGGTACAGGTCCAGGGGTTCTGAGCAGTAATTGTACCGTACAGTCCAAGTGTCCATGTTGAGTCCTTTGTGAGGTCCAGTTGTGGCTAGCAGGACAGGTGGGTGGCAGGAGTGAAGCGGAGGCAGGAGTCAGGTTCCAATATACTGAAGCACAAGAAAAAACAATCAGGACAGATCAAAAAACACACAGAGCAATACTAGCAGGTTGAGTCAGCAGCGAGACTAACGTTGTCGTCTTGACTATGATCTGACGATGAGTGGCAAGTTTCACCGGGTATTTAAAGCTGAGGTGATTATGGTGAATGAGCTGCAGCTGGAACCCTGACTCATATCCCATATCGAGAATCCTGCATCCAGCTTGCCTGGTTTAAATGAAACATTGCCCCACACTGGGCTGAATTGTGACAGAGAGTCCAATATGTTCATATAGAATAAGCTGTATGTGACAACCTGCTTTCTTAAGTGGAATTTGTCTTTTATACTTTGTCACCTCACTTCTTCATTTGCTATCGCAATAATTACTATAATTACTATACTTTTTTCAAGTTTTCTTTTTTCCTGTGCACCTTTTTATCTCTCTCGCAAAGACTGATATGAGATTGTGGGGGGCTGCGGCCGCATCCTTTCATGGCCAACCTAGTCTGGACCACTGCCCGAGTCAATGTGCTCCCGGAGATGATAGGGTATGCACCTTTGGCAACCTCTACAGGGCCTAGCCCAAAAAGATACGGAACCCTGACTCAAGTGCGGTGCGGTGGCCTAGCACTGGTCATCCTCCGTGGGCCTCCGGGTACCCAACTCTCAGGGTACAGATATGTCAGTGAATTCAAGTAAAAGCAGGCTTTGTTTATACTGTGCGAATGCGCCACACAAAATTAAGATGTGAAGGGTATTTTCTAAATCACACAAGGTCCCCAGATGATACTAATCCCGTGCGAATAGGGTTTAAAATGTACCGTACATTTTCAATTTCAGTGTTTTTGTACATTGTCCAAGATGATTTTTTTTTAATTGAATTGAAGTTTGTTCCAGGTTTCAAACCTAGTTTCAGAGAAAGTCACCTAGATTTAGTTTCATAATATTGGTTAGATATTAAAATTTGTCACAGGATGTTAAATGTTCACACACAGCAATGTTGGGTCACATCTTGCTGATTGACCTTTTTCATTCTAATTTTTTAGATTTGCTTAAATGTATCTTGTGCTATAGCAAGTTTGCTGTTGGAAAGTTGTTAGGATAATTATTTATCAAAGAATGGACAAAATTACTGGAGTTCTCTCAAAGTTTGTTTACTTGCAGCAAGTAGAGTCAGTTTACAGCACTTCAGTATAAGTACAGAAAGTGACTGAAGATTGTTCACAACAGTGTCTTTTTAAAGGAGTTGGGAATCAAATTAGTTATTCGGTTCATGCAAACAGTAGCTTTCTTCTTATCTCTGGTCAGGCCTGGCATCTCCTCCACATTATGCGTTCTGCCCTCAGGGATACATCCTGTGCTCTTTGCAAGGTCACTCAGCTTTCATGATTAACACATGAAAGACAGAAATACTAAAACAGCAGTTTGTATGCAAATGGTTTAACAAAGAAACTGAAGCAAAACCGTTATAAGCATAATTTTCCTAACAAAACTGGATTAGATTCACAGAAGCAGTTTTTTGAAAGTCTTTGGTGACATGAGAGATATATAAAGCATTTGCTTCTAACATGGTTTACTGAAGAACTTCTTTGTAGTCTTAATTTTCTGTCAGCTGTCCATCATGGCTTATCAATCCCAAATATATGAAGTATATTTGATCATTTACCATGGTCAAAATGTCAAACATACCGTGATCTCTGTGGCAGTGGTTACTGTGAAGTTTAAACCTGACCTGATTTCAGCTTGGTTGTCACACGTGACCTTTCTCTGACCACTCAACTTAAAGACAAAAGAAACATTGATTTCCATAGATCATATCCCACCCCAAATCAAATAAACTGCAACTATTAAAGAGAGTACTTCATAGCGAAATGTAATGCAGTGTAATTTGTATGGTATTTATTACTGTAAGCCCACAATGACTGCCGCTCCAGAAAAACTGTGTAAATCCACATAAAGAGGTCATGGTGGATAGCTAGGTCCTAAAACACAGGGCTTTAAAGCTGGGGAGTGGAGTTTGTGTTCCATAGGTAGATAAGGGGAAAACGCAAGACTTTCACCCAGCAAATGGGTGTTCTTGTCCCGGGAGTACTACTTAGGGGGACCAATGTTTTAACCCAAACCACAAACTTTTTCTTACCTTAATTAGTCATTTTGGTGGCTACATTTAACTGTCACAGCCGCTGTCACGACTGTCACCTCATGGTGACCGGTACCTGGCTCACAGTCACTAAACTTAACTGTCACGTGAACGGTTGGCAGTCGAGTTGTTGTGCATAATCGCACGATATCATACGATCCTGTTCATGAGAATGCGTGGGTTGGTGAAGTCTTCCACAGGTTTCTGCACAGTGACATAGTGAAGCTTGGATTCGATGGAACTTGCTTGCCACTACTTTGTCCGTAGTCTATATCCACGACGTTACACTAAATTCCGCCGGATGTCACTCTTTTCAGCTGGATGTCCGTTACCTTCCGCTTTCTATGTGTTGTAATTTTAAACTCCGGTGGATTCATGAGGACTATGATTGTCTGCTCCTCAGATCTCTGCAAAGTAAATCCAGACAGCTAGCTAGACTATCTGTCCAATCTGTTGCACGACTAAAACAACCTTTGAACGTACACATGTTCCACCAAAACAAGTTCCTTCTCGAGGCTATTTTGCAGCGGCACTGTGGCTCCGTCCGGCGCCTAGCACCACCCAAGAAGACACATTTTTCTTCCATCCCGGAATGCTGTGTGGACTAGCCAGACCCTCATCCTCCGCGCTGTGGAGGAAGGACTGGCAAAGCGGGACTACTTTGTCTGGTATTGGAGCCTGAACATCTACATTTGGTCAAAGCCTTGTTATGAAGCATAGAACAGACCTGAACACAGATGTTGTGTTATTATTATTAAATTAACAGATTTAAGGGATTGTGCAGGCTTGGCAAGGGTGCTGAGTGTTTTTGCCTAGCATAACATTTTGAGTGCAAGACTAGTTGTACTCCCACAGGGATATTTAAATATTCATGCTTTAAATATTTGTATCTCCTTATCTTTTTATTGGGCGATCAACTAACTTCCATGTAAGCAGACGATAAAGTACTGTCTCGCAGTAGCTGACTCAGCAGAAGTGATTTATTAATGGATGAGCTGTTTGGTCCAGTTAACTATCGTAATCAGCACTTTCTGTATGTCCAGCATTTTATTTAGCTCCCCAAATACTGATTGTGAAGAAAACCGCTCCCAATCTTTTCATGACAGAGCAGTTTGGTAATGAAAGCGATTATTTATCATTATTTTAAACACCTTCAGCAATTATTTGTCTCTTAATGTACTGTAAAATCATGGCACAGTTTTTCTCCTTTACTATATTCCAGTTGAAACACCTAGGGAAACATTGTCATGCAAACTTAACCTAAGGTTTTAAGCCTCCACTCCACATTAGACCTTGACCGTCTGAGGTTCAGTGTGTGTGTTTGTGTGTGAGTCATTATCACATGTGTCTCTGGTGTATGACTAGCCGAATAAGAATCATGGACTCGGACATGTGTATAGAGAGAGAGAGAGAGATTTTTGGCTGGTTTGGTCAACAGTTGGAGGCCTTGACACACACACATTCACATTGTTTGGGTATTCCTGCGCTACACTTTGCAGGCATCATTTGTGAAATAGGGTGTAAGGAACCTTGACTTCTTTTCTCAAATTCCATGTTGGCTGTTCAACAAGTTGACATTGTACAGACAGTGATGCCCAGTAGAGTAATCGACAGGTCTGCGTCAGTTTACGAAATGTTTGATATCTTCGGAACACGCGTTGTGTATGACTGCATTACGTGCGTTTCTGTGACAGGTAGGGCCTGCATAGTCATGACATGAGCATTGGTGACACAACGCTGAATATTGTACAGGAATAGAATGAAACCAATGGAATGAGTGCCACGTTTAACCCCTGTATTATGTTAAGGGTCAATTTGACCCATTTCCGTTTTTGTGTTGACCAAAATACTGGTTAACCTTTTTCTTCATGAAATTTTATGACATTTCCTCATTTAGGGTCATGAACTTCTTTGTTAAATACACTGATGTGTAGTAGAATGTCTGTTCAGAGTTTGTATACAAAGATGATGTTGCGGGTCATTTTGACCCAGAGACTTTGATGTGGGTAGGTAGTTGTCAAGACCCAAAATGAATATCTCTCTTTGATGCCCTTTATTTTGATTGCATTTATTTACAATTTGACTGGCTTTCAACACCCATTTAGAACCAGGTGAGTATGTAAAGTAGGAGGAGCTTTCTCACGCTTGTCCTCTTCACTGTTGTAATGTCATCTCTTTGACACGCGCACTACAAAATGGGCTCCAGAAGATTTGCAACTGAAGAAGTTTTAGCACAGATTTGTGATGGTAATAGTGATGTAGAGGAAGAGATTTCAGAGTCAGAGGCTCTTTCAGACACCGAAGACAACAATGTCTCTGGAGTCATTTCATGTGATATCTATGGGATATCATGAGATGTATGGGATAAATGGGTCGGAAATTTACCCGTCTTGTACAATCCTGGTCCCCATGTCACTGTAGACCACATGTGTCAAACTCAAGGCCCGCGGGCCAAATCTGGCCCCTTGCAGATTTAGAACCGGCCCATATATCAATTTGGGTTCACAATAAATTTTGGCCTGCCTAGTTGTGCGGCAAACCAAAAACACAGGAAAGTGTTTTTTACACTGCAATTACCTGACATTCAAAGCAGAATATGGCAGATTTGCCGACTCTGAGACTCAGAAATTCCCCCAGAAGCAGAGAGTTTTCATATTCAGGCTGCGAAACACATGAAAAAAATGATTATTGTTTTATTTGATTTGCTAAATTCTATGGCTAAGGAACTCTTTTGATGACTTTTGTCATTTTGTTTTCATGTCAACAACAATGCGACAAAAAGCATACAAAAAATGTCGGAAAAAGTAACAAATTTACGAAAAGGTGACAAAAAAGTCGGAAAGAAAACCACAAAAATGAGGAAAAAAAAGCTACCAAAATGTAAAAAAAAAAAAAGAAGTGACATGCAGTAACAAAAGCACGTCATAAACTCTCCATGTCTGGCCCTTAGTGTGATTCTCTTTTTCCAGTGTGGCCCTTAGTGAAAATGAGTTTGACACCCCTGCTGTAGACGAAAGCCTTGTTCAATTCAGGGGGCGCTGTCCCTTCCGACAGTACATGCCCAACAAGCCTGCCAAGTTTGGCATCAAAATATGGGCATCCTATGATGGAATATGCAAGTGTAAAACAAGCACCTTGTGTGAAATGCAAGAGTTAGATTCTGCACATCATGTGGAGAGTAATGGAAATGTGAAGAGAATATTTTGAGAAAATGGGACAAGTTCCATGAAAAAAAATGTTTTGATGAGGAAAAAACGTTCACTAAATAATTGCTAAATATAGTTTTGGAATTAAAAATGCTTTGCATTTCTCCTTTCTAAATGTTCATATAATGTAAAATAAACTTCTTATTGGTTTTACCTGATTCTTTGACTGTTTGAGTGTATTTACACCGTACGGGTCATTTTGACCCTTAACATCATCAATGTAATTTTTTTTTCAACATAATCCAAGGGTTAAGAAAAAGGAAGAAATGAAAGAGAAATATGAATGTCTATGTTCTTATTTACGTTGTATGTATGCTTCACACAGCATTGTGAACGCCTCACTGATTAGCATGTGGAGACCACTGAAAAGTATACATTATGTCAAATATCTAGTAAAATAGTAGTATTTTTATTAACTTGTTTATTAAGTAGCTATTAAGTGATAGCAGGGGTGCTCTAAGTCCTTCTTTTCTGCTATGCTATGTGGGATAAGAGCTTCCACCAAAAAAAGTGAGCCTCTGTAGTCTTTAAGTAGTAGTTCAAAATAGATTAAATGCCTTAGGGGCTGTTTGTGTATAAATATATTAGCATTGACAAAAACCTCAAAGTGTTTTCTTTTAAATAAATCTAATGAAAAAACAAATGATTGCTTGAAAAGTATCTCAAATAAGTGAAATATACAGGTATACACATTTCACAGGAACAGCTCAAACGTAACCTTCCATAGTTTGGGTCATGCTGGAGCACCTATGTCACACCAAACAACACCCATGGTAAACCAGAAAATATGCCATGCAGGACTGTGCACGTGGGATTGAGTACTACACTACAGCGCCTATTTTTTATATCTTCTGCCTTTAATTTGACAGGACAGCTAGGTGAACAAGACACGCAGGATTCGAACCCTTGACCTCTGTGTCAAGGCATAAACCTCTCATTATATGTGCACCTGCTCTACCCACTGAGCCAACCCAGCCACACAATGCCTATTTTTATGGTAATGAAGGAACATGTCATCCAGTGCAACAGGGTGGCTCATTGATGTGTTTTCAATGGACAACAATGGAGCTCTATGGCACATAGGAATACAATATATAAGGATACACAGCCAATACTTATTAGTAGGATCTATTATTTTTAGAGTTGGGATCTGTTGACAGTATGAAAGATTTATTTCGGCAGCCTTATCCTTTAATATGAATTGGGTTATATATGGCTACATTACATCTAATCCTGTTTAGCTGCAGTTTGGTGGGGCTTGTTGCCGATTGTCGAAAAGGGTGCCAAAGTCATTAATGAGCATCAACACATTTCCTTTTCCATCATTTTTCTTAATGATCAAATCCACCTCCTCCCTTACTACTTTTTTTTGGAATACCTACAGTATCTTCCTAATCTGTTAATTTTCTACTTGTACCATAATTTATTCTGGTCTGAAAGGGTTTTATGTTGAAATGTTAACTTTATGTTGGAACCCCATCTGGCTTTTGTTAAATTGTGAATTGTATACTTGTACCCCTTATGTACATATTTAGTTTAGCGTCGTCAGCAATAGGAAGGTATTTATTCAAAATGTGTCTAAATAATCCCATATTGGATGGGCTGTGTAAGCGGCCAGACACGAAAAAAAAAAAAAATCATTCATTCATTCATTCATTCCACCATTCTGACCACTAAAATATAAAGCAAAATATGGCATAGTGTAATACTAATATTACTACTACTTGTACGACTGTAAGCTGCACTTAAATTAACCACCAACACCAACCCTTATCAAACATCTTTCCACCCTGGTGGGTTGTGGTGGGGTGGCTTCTTTGATGGTTTGACATTCCACTCACATGTCAAATTATTTCTCCTTGAAACATCACTGCTTGAAACATAGCTGTCACATCTCCCTCCTGCCAGTCTGCCACACGTCAAAACCCCGCTGAAGTAAGTTTCACACTGAATCAGCTTTGTCTGTGAGCATATGTGACTGACTGTGGTTTAAAATGAAAATAAAACAGTTGCCAGATGTTTCATCACTCTATCACTAATCTACTATACTTTAAGAACGGCCTGTTTTAAGCTTAAGCTCACAATTTACAGTTACTTATCAGCCTAGCCGACAGCTGGATTTGTCTTATCTGAAATCCAATACAGCTTTGATTCACAAAACACTTATAAAAAGTGAGAGCTCAGAAAGGATAAAAGTGTAAATCTTTTTTTCTCTCTTGATCCACTTATTCGGCATCTCCACCCATATACCAAAGTTACAGGGGTTCTAAACGGTGTACTTATCTTAGGGTTTCCATTAATATTTCCCTAAAGGATCATCATCAGGTTTACTGGATCCTACTGGATTGTATTTTTCATAGCTGTATCCACTGTTTCTATTAATTAGGATACAATCTTTCATTACAAATCGCTACAACATCGCTAGAGTATATCAGCTCAAGAAACAAAGTTGAACAAGGAAGTCAGTCTATACACGTTGATGAATGGTAGTGGTTACAAATCAGTTGTAAGTTAAAAATAGAGCTATACTTTAGAGTAATACCTTTTTGTTCTGTCTTCTAAAGAAGTTTATTAACCTGAGGGTTTGTTTACAACCTGTCTGATCATATGTTATGTTGTCATGATCCCAGACCAGGGGAATTAGCTTATTGTCATTACTAAAGATAGGAATGTAAAACTGTAGGAAAAAAGACCCATGTTGCACTACACTGGAATTATTATAAAGTACCATGTGACCTTCACAGTTGTCTAAAATGTCTGAGTGACCCTTGAATCCCACAGCAGCACAAGTACAATTGTGTGATGGAACAAGTATTGACCTCCAGATCCCATTTCCTCCTTGCTGGCTTGGACAGGCCAGCCTGTGTGTGTGTGTGTGTGTGTGTGTGTGTGTGTGTGTGTGTGTGTGTGTGTGTGTGTGTGTGTGTGTGTGTGTGTGTGTGTGTGTGTGTGTGTTTTAAAGACCTCATATTATGCTCATTTTCAGGTCATAATTGTATTTAGAGGTTGTACCAGAATAGGTTTACATGGTTTAATTTTCAGAAAACATCATATTTTTGTCGTACTGCACATTGCTGCAACTCCTCTTGCTCAGCCGTACAACCTAGACTGGAGCAAGACGTTTCAGAGTAAGTTATTTAAATATTAACCAATTAGTCTTTCATACATAACATTTTAATTCTGCACTGTTTCCTGGACATGGCGATACAACTATCTGAACTCTTCAGGCCTCCGCTCTAACTAGCTTGGTTTGGGGGCGTGCCACACTAGCAGCTAGGAGAGCATTATAACGTGTGTTACAAAGTGACACAAAATGACACACGTTTGTCACAGAAGTAAAGGCTGGACTACAAAAGAGCTGTTTGGAGCAGTTTGTGAACAGTGTTTTCTGTTGGAGATGGTAACTCCCTTTAGGGTGGACTTTGGGCTTTTTCACTTTGTAAACCTATAACATGCACAAAAAAGATATTTAACACAATAAAGGAAAGGGAAAAATCCATAAAGCATAATATGAGCACTTTCAATTTACACATTTCTATTAAAAAATAACAGATGCCAATGCCACGCAAAATCCGTCTAGCTGCAATGCTAAGTAACATCAGCAGTCCGCTAGCGCCAAATGAAGAGATGGAAAGAGTCTGGACAGATGAGCAGCAGCAGGCTGATTCCAGTGGAGAACGGGGAAGAAGAGGCCGCTGCTGGGGACGAGCCGCATGACAACCTTCCGGCAGGTGATTCTACTATAGCTAAGCTAGCTCATGTACAGACAGTGTTAACAGAGCTAGCCAGTTAGCAGTAGCAATGCCAATGCTGTGCCACTCGGGTGGCGTAAACGTATCTCTTGTGTGTATGGTTGAGAGCGGTGTATTTTGTTGATGTGCTGTCAGTTTGAATTGAGTGTACCTGCGTTGTAAATCCTGTGTTGTTGAGATACAGGTGAATTTATTTCTAGTTATTGTGCTGTTGGCTTTGATTGTTCCTGTACTGTAAATCCTGTTGAGATGCAGGTATATGTATGCATGTCTTAGTAAATATGCAGTTGGCTTTAATAGTGTGTATGTGTGCTATAAATCCTGTTGAGGTACAGGTGAATTGAGTTATTGTGCTGTTGGCTGCGTATCAGTGTACCTGCCCTGCCTCTGTCTCAGTCAGTTGCAAATGAAATCTGGACAGTTTGGCCACATTCCTGAGAAAGAGCCAAACTGTACCTCGTCCTGTCTGCCCAGGTAAAAGCTACATATGAGTCCTTCCTTGGTAAAAAAAAAATAAAAAATAAAATGTAGCTTAGGGACTGTTCGTTATTTAATTAAGGGGCCACCAGAGGAGTTCTGTTCCCTCTAACCTAAAAAGACTTGACCCTCCCCTCATCAGTAATCATTTTCCTATGACCTTCCATTGATTTTTACAGCCCTGACGTACAGGAGTTAACCTCTGCATTCTCATCTTACACATCACACTCCTCTGTTATGGTGTGGTGGCCATTTCAGTAGATTTACTCACTAACATTGTTGTGGAAACACAATAAGCATGGAAACCAAATGCACACTTCATGCATTGCTGCATTACTTCAAATACTAAGTTACTCCTCTAGTAAACTAGTATTCACATGAAATAAAACAATAAAACATTGAGACCATTCAGCAAAGGACAATGGGATATAACCAATTCAACACTGGTTGCTATGGACTTGTCTCTAGGCTTCGTCATTGTATATTTTAGCACATAGGTAAAGGTGCCGAAGCTGAACATTATATTCCAAAACACATATGTTTATTTTTAAAGCAGATTTTAAGTTACATTGTAACAATTTAACAATTCGCCCTTATGAAATCCAATAGCGGCACGGCTGTCTTGGAACGCAATAGACGCTTAAATTCAACTAAAATGTTACGGTGAACAATCAGTGTTGGACCTACAGTCTGTTGAGATGCCTCTCCAAACTCACCATAAAACGTTAAGAAAAAAGATCCGTATTTTGCCGTAATCCAATGACACAGCGATCAGTAGATCCACAAACAGAGTCACGGTGTATCCAGCAAGGCCTATACAAGCGTCACATTCACCAGCCAGCTCCAAACAGGTGAACAAAGTGGAATAAACGTATAAAAGTCCAAATCTACACAAAACCCGCAATCAATTAGTAAACTGACATCACATTTATATACATGGCATTTAGGAAACCTTTATTGCAAGGTTGGCACGGCAAGGTGTCCAGACTAATGCAACATTAACTTTAGTTTTTTGCGTCCTGCTGCTCCCATCGTCAGCCAGGTAATATTTTTTTTTACTAAAGCAGTATATGAAATCAGATGTATTACCTACCACCATTTAGTTGTTTTGTGGTATTTAAGAAATTTATAAAATATCTGGTCATGCCAGACGTAATTATTCACCTCAATCATCACCTCAACAATGCAATTACCCATTTCAGCCACCAGGCTCCGCGTATGCGGTCAGACCCATCTGCTAGGGGGCCGAGACTGAGAGCTACATGGATAAATATGCACCAAACAAGCCACTTTGAAATTTTGCTCTTTTCATGAATAAAAAAGTTGGGTGACTTACATGTCTTTGTGGTCCCTGATTCTGCATGGCTCGTAATTTGCGGCACACCATATTTGTTGACAGGTCTGCCAGCTCCGCCTAATTTTCATGTAGAGATCTGATCACAATCAAAGCAGAATTAAGACAACAAAAACTCTTATTATCTTAGTCATACCAGGTGTAAAAGATCAGATGTCATTATATGAATACAGATTGCATGTTAATATCAGGTACAAATAGGGGCCAATTTCCTAATACTCTATAATCCAGAACTGTGAAAAGAAATCCCATTCATCTGCCTTTCTGCATTTTTTATGTCTCAATGCTTCCTTTCTCCTACATAGCTCATTCTCAATTCCATATTCAGTTTTTTTTGCTTTTGTTCTTTAGTCCTTTCCCCTGGCATCCAGTCTTCTTTCTCTTAATCCTCAGTGTCTTGCTCTCGCTCTTATTCTATCTTCATCCAGGAAGCATTCATTCTCTCTTAACCAGGAGAATAAACATGCTGTGACCTTAAACTGTCACAGCTGCACCTTTTAAACATAAGTCAAGTAGATTTTCAAAGGAGCACCCATTTCTATTTTTTGTTCACCTCAAAACACAGTATCCTCCTATGATGTCCAAGGCTATGATATATCCTATGATTTCCGTAATAATGAAGATTAATGTCAGCTCAATAAGGCAAGTAAATCCTATTAAAAAAAATAAAAAAAGGATTTAAGGGTTTGCCCTCCACTGCATCCCTTAGTTATTAATCTTCATCACTCCTCTCTCATTGTTGTCCTCCTCTGTATATCCCCCTCTTTGTGCATCATCCACATCACTTTAATAGGAAATGATAGCTTCTCTCTCTCCTTCTCCTGCCTCAAACACGCACACCATCATACACACCCAAACACCCTCAACAGATGTTCGGTCCAATCAACTGGATTAGAGGGTTTAGTATCGATATCAATTACCTCCTCAGGAACAGACGGTGCCAAAATTGTCCCAAGCCAAACTCCCAGACCCTCTGGAATCTGCTGAGGAGAGGTGGAAACGAAAGAGTGGGCTCCTTAGAGACATTCCCCATTTTAGGGTTCATTTTGCTGAAGTATTTTGTAAGAGGGGAAATTATAAGGTTCTCACAGAGCACGTTTTTCTCCCATCCCAGAATGCTGTGTGGACTAGCCAGACCCTCCTCCACAGTGCTGTGCAGGAAGGACTGGCAAAGTGAGACTACTGAGTTAGCATTACGCGGAGGCCATATAGTTGCAGTAAATGTTTTGCTCAGGCAGAAAATTATTCATTTACAATAAGAAAATGCGTTACAGATGCATCGTTGTATTTCAAGTGTTGCATATGGTAACTAAGCCTACTTTAGATATATCGTGAGCTAAACCGGGTATCACTGTCACTGAGTCACGAGCCAAAGCATTAAGCGTAATAATAACTTAGATTTATATAGCGCATTTCATGAAACCCAAGGATGCTTTACACAGGTACAGGGGGACAAGGGAAAAGAAAATAGTAGGCCAACACAAACACAGATTGGAAAGGAATAAAAACGGGTGCTAAAGGGGGAAGTAATTTAATCTAGGCTACTGACGTACGACCATATTGCGCATTGTAAAGTTATTTTATGAATGAAATAGACATATTACATACCTGAGGGCGAATCATTTACAATCACGTAATTGTCTCCATCTGTTGAAAGCCCGAACCGAGATTGACTCTGGTTTTCGCCCGTCGTCTGTCAGAGAGTTATAAGAGGTACTTTCTGTCACTCAAATATGTGGTTTGATTAATGACTGACAGGTCGAGAGGTCACGAGCTGTCAAGGATGTGATTTACGTGATGTTTCTTACGCGATTCTTCCGGAACTTTCCAGAAAAAGGGCGTGCCTAAGACCGGATATTACCAGGGAGGAGACCGGAAGATGCGTATTAATGTCCCGAGACCGGAAATTGCGTTTTTAAATGAACCAATGGGCGAGATACAGGAAGATGCATTTCAAATGAACCAGTGAGCAAGAAATAGGTATCTTTCCACTATTTGAAGCAGATAAACACCTCGTATAACTGTGAGACCAGAGAGTGTGTGTAAGACAGGGCGGTAAAAAAAGGAATGTGGTAAAAGTATAAGGGCTCCTCTTACAACAGGCCCAAGGAAGTAGCTTTAATAAGCGTGAATGGTCTAAGCCCAAAGGTCAATGCATCTCTGCACACACACACACACACACACACACACACACACACACACACACACACACACACACAACAAAAAGATAGCTTGGGGCAGGATAACTTAGCTCAAATCAGGAGTTAAATTTTGTAAAAAATGTTAATCGTATGTCTGTGCATGCTTAGCTCTGGTCCATATGTCTGGCTCACAGTGTCCTCTGCCCTCCTGTGTCCTCCGCTGCGCCGTGCTCATCTGGCTGTGTCTGCTTCGTTCTGGCTCGGGGATCGATGTTCACTCCCCTTTTTCCACCGGAAATTGCGTGTTCAATTCAAATGAGCGAACCAGTGAGAAGTCAATAAAAAGAAGACCGACATTCCCTGTACCATAAATATGGTATTTTTCAACAGATCACACAAAATCACAAATGGCATTTGAACGCATAATATTCATTGTGACTACTTTCTTTGAATTTTGATTGATTTATTCAACTTGGTCACACTTTTCTTGTTTACGGGTCAAAATGACCGCCATAGGAAATTAATGGGAAAGAGTATAATATTCATCCATACACAAACTTTCCTGCACTTGTGTGCCATTATACACATGAAACACAAACACACACACACACACACACACACACACACACACACACACACACACACACAAACAGACACAGTTCATGTTGTCGGTTGTCATGTTGCCACTTATACCACTAATGTTTGCACACACATGCATATGAATTTGAATTGATGAATACAAAACTTATTTTGTATCATTTTAATGTAACTAGCTGAAACAGATTTGTATTGATTGACATTGACAGTTCACAATGACAAACATTGACATTGACTTAAAAGATTGGTTGTTTTTAATGTGTGAAAGATGTCAATTTAATAAAAGATAACGTGGCAGCAAGTAGTTAAGCTAATTATATTAAATATACAAACGTTAAAAAATATGTGCGTGTGACATTTTTGTATTAATGTAAGAATGTAAAATTCAACATGAATTTGAATTCATGAATACAAAAATGATTTTGTATCATTTTAATGTAACTAGCATAACCACATTCGCTTAAAAGATTGTTTGGGTTTAATGTGGTGAAAGATGCCGAAAAAGATAACATAGCAGGAAATAGTTTAGCTAATTATATTAAATATATACAAACATTAGCCATAACTACAGCAGATAACTTCTAAAATAAAATAAAAAATACAATTAGGCCTTTATAAAGAAATAACCTGCTAACTTTTACCTGGCTGGGGCTTTTCCGGTGTTACAGCAAAATCTGTGACCCGTCAGACTGTGACCGTAGTGCCGTTCTGCCTGCTGTAAATCCTTTTGTGAATGAAGTTGCAAAGTTAAAGTTGCAACGTTGTTGCATTTTTCATTTTGTCAAACGAACCAAACACTGTAAACACACTTCACACGACTGAGACAGTCGCTTATTTATTGGACAGAATATCCGAAACTCGCCGACACGTCTGGTCTCAGAAATAATGGAGCAACACCACATTTATAACTTATTGGGTTTTCTGGTTCTGCTTTAATGTATCTAATATTTTAGAAGAAGGCGAACAATGAGCAGCTGACAGACGAGTAAAGGAGAGAGATGATGATGATGTCACACGGACGACCAGTGATGTATGGTCAGAACAGCTTATGGATCTGAAAGTTATCGTCCCTTAAATATATATATATATATATTTTTATTTTTATTTTATTTTTTTTATTTTTTTTTATTTTCGGAGCATTAAGCTGTTGTGCAGACCTTATTTTAGGAAATACATTGGACATTAGTTAGATCTGAAGGAAATGTGTTTTGGTGAGATAAACTGAATTTACACAGAATCTTTTGGTTACAAAACAAAAGCCCTCCATGGCACCTTTATATAGGCTTGAGTAATACAACTTGATCACTTTTTAATTGAGATTTGGTATAGTTAAGTAGTTCTTGAAATAATTTCTTAGGTGCATTTACACATGTATTTTCTGTGGGCTTTATGATTACAATCAATCATCATCCCAACAAGTGAAATCATAGAAAGGTACTGCAGATGGATTTGGGTTCATCTATGGTCATCTTGAGAACCGGTAGCTTTTAGTGCAGAACATATCTTTTAGAAATCATTGGTTGCATCTTTTGTTTTTGCTGATTTACAACTTGCAGAACTGCTTTAAATTCTGGCACCAGTACTTTAAGTTTAGTTCATTTCCTTTGTTTCCTTATCAGGGTGAAAAAAAACTACTCTGAATAAACATTTAAACAATCACACTATCCTTTCAATCCAACTATCTAAAGCCTCTTTCCGACCAAGTAGTTACAGGAACGTAGTTATAGGAACAGTCCACTTCTAAACAGTTCTACTAACTACTCTCCCCCAAACCCGTTTTTACCATTTGCATTCGCACTGGCCAAGTAGCCATGGAAACTGGTAGGAGGGGTAAGGGAGTGACGCAAGCACGGCAACAGTCTTTTTTATAGCGTATAGTCGTCACTTGACTTTAGCGCCACATACAACAACAAACCAGCATGGAGGAGGCCATCAGAATGTTCCTGTTGTGTCTCATAACGGAGTTCGAAAGGCAACGTATAAAGACTAGGCTGGAGTACTTAACAGAGAAACACAGAAGACGAAGGCTCCGGCATAATATGATGGAAGAAGATAGAAGAGCAGAGCGCAACAGGCAAACGAAACGACGGGTAAGTTCAACTAGCATTAACAATTAGCTGGTTGAATGTGTGATATTTGTCTTATGAGTTAGCATAACCAGACGAATTGCAACAGACAGTGAAGAATATGTACTGTTTGTGTTTCAGACGTTGCTAGGTCACTAAGGGTTCCTATGCGGAAAAGGGAAAAGACCACGCCCTGAAGTAGGAGCTGAAAGAGTTTACAGGAACTGCTGTCAGAGGAATTTAATAATTTAGGGAATTTAGGAGTTTAATGGTCCAGTCAGAACACGAGAAAAAAAGGGTTCTAGGAACACTGTGTTCTATGGAACTGCAAAAATCCCTCCCGGAAGCCCCGGAAAGGCACTTAACTCTCCTCTCAACCCAGACTAATGAAAATCTTTTAACTGGTTGACAGTTTGTTAAATCAGGATGTAGGAAAAACTCTGAGATACATGAGGCCATTACAAGAAGCATTGGATTAACAATTAAATGAAAAAAATGTGCATAGAAATAACATTTTATTACAAGTTTTACTGACGTTTTTATATGGCAGTGGTTGGGGATATAGCTGTGGTCAGGGACGAACCTCCATCATGTTTAAGGTTTATTACAAACTGACTCATCAGTCTAAAGTCTGTTAACTTAAAGTTCATTATCTCAAGCCAACAACTTAAATGAGCACAACTGCTCTTGTGTCTGAGAGTCAGCTCTGTAGCTGTAGCTCAATCTACAAGTAGTTTTTTTCATTTTTTTTTATTCTGTTTGAAATTATATAACATAACAATCCCATGTCAAATGTCGCTAAATGGGAGAGACGGAGGGTATGAGGCCATTTAGAGCTCAAAATAATATCCCTTTGGCTAATGTATGGCTTGGAGGGAGGCTGGTAGCTATAGCATAGATCTCTGCAGAACCTTGTCTCTGTCCAACCCTTCTCTCTGGGTCAGCTGTGTGTGTGTGTGTGTGTGTGTGTGTGTGTGTGTGTGTGTGTGTGTGTGTGTGTGTGTGTGTGTGCGTGCGTGCGTGCGTGCGTGCGTGCGTGCGTGCGTGCGTGCGTTTTCTCATGCATGTCTTAATACATATCTCTGGGCCAGCAAGTGTGTTTACGTCACTTTGTCTTTAAGCTGCATTTCTATACCTGTCTACGCATATGGTTGCATGCTTGTTTAAGTGCATACATACATGTGTATGTGTTTTGTGAACTGTGTAGTCAAGTGGAGCAGATTTTACTGAGTGTCCTTCATCTGCTCTCACAGCTAGCACAATAAGTGTAATAGGATCATACATGACTGAATGCATGCAAAATGCCTGTAGTCCTACTGCTGTCTGTATGTGTTGTCTTGTCATGCAGCCCTAACACAGACTGAAGGGCCAACATGCATCTAATTCTGTACGCTGGAGGATGCTGTAAGGGCTGGGATTCACTTGAAGGCAATGCACAAAGACACATAAACACCCACATGGCCATACATACAAATTCAGTACATGTGCATTTCTAGGACACCATTGTAGAAAACAGACATACGTGGATGCTCAACCCCATCACAGTATCCATATGGGTCTGAACAAATTATCATTATCTAATTTTAAGACATTAAAGCGGCTCTAATCAGGGGTTAAAGTTAAAAGTTAAAGTGGGCCGGAACGATCCAGAGCGGCATTCAGGCACCTTTGATTAATAAGTAAATTAATCAAATTGGCAGTTTCATACATCAGTGTTTCCCGTTCTTTAAAAATAACACCAAATATCCATTCTAGTGTTTCCCCTATTCACTCTCAGCAGCGCACTGCTGTGAGTCCATACAAAAGGCAGTTGTCTGTGGTTATTTCATCTGACTATCTGGTAAAGGTAGTTGAACAGGTGAAGATCATGCTGTCAGTAGCCTACTGGTTACAATCAGGCTCGGAAGTGAAAATGTTGTATATAATATGTTGTAATTGGTTAAAATGCTGTTTTGCCCTAATTGTTCACTGCAAAGTTAGCTGGAGTGAATGTAGCCCCGGTGTGTTTTAGGTGGAGTGACTGCGTCTTACTCTCTTTATATACTGTCTACGGTTGGACTCTGTTTAAAAAATAGCCTTTTAAATGCTTGTCAGCAACTGGTCATATGGCCTTGTGTGCTCTGATTAATTTGGCATGCAATTAACACACCTGTCGTCATTGAATAATGAAATATCAACTCAAGTGCTCCCAGTGTTTTTCACCACGGTTTTGGAAGAAGGGAATAACCAGAATAACAGGTGAACTAGCTTTAAAAGTGAGTTTTCTTTAAGTGCTGTGTAGTACCCCCGGATCTTAGGGTTCTCCCACATGCCAGATCCCACTTTAACCCCTGGCTCTATAGTATTTTTATGGTATCAGCTGATTATGTGTTTATTGTAGCTTCCAACCATAAACTCATACTGTAACATAACCGAAACTGTTATTAAATGTTGTAATTTAAGACTAGTTACCAAGATACTGTATAATGATTGGCCTTTTACAGTAAAAACAAACTTGTCAGTCCTCTCTAGTGGACAAATTATGTAATGGTTATGCTGTAAATGACCTTAAAGCTGCAGTAATGAATATTTTTTTGTAAAAAAAAAAAATCAAATCACTATATGTGTTGTCAAAAGGAGTTGACCATAGAGAAGTATCCCCAACTTTGCATGTTACCCTCACTTTTAAGCATTTTATGTTATTTCAGCGTTTTGGCTCTACGGCCTGCAACTTTACTGTTTTGGTTCACTCTAAACGAAAAAGCCCTGATAAACGCACTGTGAACTCCCTGTCCAAAACCACATAGCAAAAAATACATAGTTAACAACTAGCTGGTGAACAGAGTGAAGTATTTAGCAGCTAAAGAGCTAGAGATTCCCCTCAGGTGTTGGTTGATAACAAAATGAAGGTAGAAGGAGAAAAACAACTTTAAATGAACACAAATGTTCAGTTGATGCTGGACACAGAGGAACAATGTTATGTTGTCCACTCGTACATTTAGATAGAACATACTGTAGATATTAGTAGGCTACATAAGGTGGATTCTTTAGTTGTTCTCTGTTTCCTGTTGCAAGAAGACACTGTTCATCTTAGTTGAAAGAACTTATAAAGTGTGATGAGAGCAAGTAGCTTACGTAAAAGAAGACATTTTAAAAAGGATAAAATGCACAGTGCTTGCATTGCAAATTGTCTTTTTATTACCTGATTTTTTCTTCTAATGTGATAATATATGACTGCCAATACATTACCTGATGATCTCAACATTTTTTGAAAATAATAAACCCAAATGATACATAAGATTCCTGGAAAACATGCATGCACAGAGGCCTATTTGCATTGTATGCAATACAGTATGTCTTTCCTTAGTAAATATGCTGTAGTCACCACCTTTGAAATAATGTCACCAGGGGTAGCAGCTAAAGTAGGTTAGAGAAGGCTAACCCCTTCCTAAAATATTCTTTCCTAAATTACAGTGCACCACCCTACACTGCTGGTAAATTAGAATAATTAAAACGAGTGTTCCTTGTCTGGATTATGGTGTTATTGTGTGTCATTATCACTGCAGTGTAGCCACCTGGTGGCAATGCAACAACAGGACTTTTTGTGTCAAGCCTCATTTCAAGTAGCCAATCGCATCCCAATCCGGGCACAAAGCATAATTTTGGTAAACATCCCACCAATCGCAATAATGTGTAATCAAAGCTGGCCAGTGTTAATTTCCGCTAACAAAATGGACATACAGATTTTTCAAGGGAAATGACAAACTCACCTTCAGATGCCACCAGAAACTAGAAATGTCCAAGGGAAACTTTGTGAAGCATTTTCTTTATTTTCTGAGCCCAATAAATAGTGCTCTCTGTTCAATAAAGGGTTGAAAGCACACTGAATTGCCATTGCTTTAGCCTTTTAAACCAAGAGCGTCATCTAGTTGGGTCAAGAAATACAACTAAAGATTCATATTATTTAGACATCACTACCCGCAACATTGGAGTAACAGCTAGTGCATCTGCTAGCATTGAATCACCCGCTGTTAGGTTACAGTATAGGGGGAGATAAGCAGCCAGGAGGTGGTCAAGACCCAGTCCTGGAGCCTCTTAGTTGGGGTCAGGAGTGTGGCTGGTGGGCCTGGAGGTCAAGACCCAGGCTTAGAGCCTCTTAGTTGGGGTTAGGAGGGAGGCTGGTGGGCCTGGGGGTCAAGACCCAGGCTTGGAGCCTCTTAGTTGGGGTTAGGAGGGAGGCTGGTGGGCCTGGGGGTCAAGACCCAGGCTTGGAGCCTCTTAGTTGGGGTTAGGAGGGAGGCTGGTGGGCCTGGGGGTCAAGACCCAGGCTTGGAGCCTCTTAGTTGGGGTTAGGAGTGAGGCTGGTGGGCCTGGAGGTCAATACCCAGGCTCAACCCACCACAGCCACTTAATGCTTGCTCATTTCCTGATATGCCTATGCTTCTAACTTTAGTTGTCGGCTTAGTTTTACTGTTGCATTATTAGATGTGCGTTATTTTTAGCGGTCAGTCAGTGCATAAAATAGCTTTTATAAACATAATAACTTTGTCCTCCATGGTCATTAAAACAAGTGATAGTTGATGAAATATTAGCCTTCCCTATTCTTAGCCTCAGCCTATGTATGTCAACAGTATATAACTTGTTGCAGTACATAAATACATTGGTACAGTGTAGCTAAACAATCTGCCATTCTGAAGGGCAAAATAGAAGTTTCTTAATTTTAACATTGGCCCTGGGTCTGCCATTCTGGGTCTCTCTCATTCTTGGTTAAGCTTAATCAAATGACAACGTAGCTCCATGGAAAATACTGTAGTACTGTGTTTCAACTTGGCCAACAAACCTTGTGGCACGTGTACTAAGTCGTGGTTTTAAAATTGTGCTGTGCTGAGAACAGGCTGTACACATGGTCTATTTCTTTGGCAAGTTTCCACTGACTGATCTTCCTCCAAAGGTACACCTGCATTGAGTTTAATGACAATGTAGTTTGGCACACTGTAGCACTAATAAAATGGTTGAACACCAGCTGGGATTGGCAGTCTGTAAAAACTAACACATCCATCCATTTGTAAGACAAATCAAACATTTCTATTAACAAGATATATTTACACAACACTACACACTTTAAGTCATCCATTCCTTTTGATAGCTTGCCAGACTTGTGCATTATTTAACTGACTGCTATCTACTCCTGCTCCTATCTTTTGTTGTTGTTTTGATGCTTTGGATTCTACAGATAAAGCCCTTGTATGGGTGCTCTGATTAATGTCACCCAGAAAGAACCATTTTAATGTGTATGATTGTTTAAATTGTATATTACAGAGCCAAAGTGCTCAGAACACTATTGTTCCCACTTAAGAGTAAATCCCATTGAAAAGCATGGCAGTCAGTCATTTACATTTGGGCAATTATGTTTCTTACCTCAATGTCCTTTTCACAGATCAGTTGTTGCACTCCTTGGCCATCTGCTGTGCAGATAGTTTAGGCCTGCTAAAAAAATGTTTTCAAAAGGTTAACACTGAGCTAATTCGTTAACATGCTGACAAGATAAATAAAAATCTCTAAATGCCACCCTATCAACCTAATTTACCTACAAGGCAGTTCATACTTTGGCAGCAATATACCATCCAAGTTTTAAGTTTACAATGTTTTTGTCATTATCTTTATGGCTGGTTAATGGTGCTCTCTCTTCAACAAAAGGGTTAAAAGCAAACTGAACTGCCATTCGTTGAGCCTTCTTACTCAAACCAAGAGCACCATCTAGTTGGGTCAACAAATACAACTAATGGTTCATGAAGCTTCATTTGTATATCACTATTGCTACACCTTAGGGCTACAGACTGTAGAAAAGACTTTGTTCTCCAATATATTAAGTTCAGAAAGTGAAGGACAACTTAAGAACTGTCACGACTGTAACAAAAATGTTACAAGGAATACAGCTTACAGTGTGAAGGCCCAGAATACCTTTAAAGTTCCCCAGGGCTACAATTGGAAACACTGCAGAGAGCAGCCATGCATGTCAGTCTGGCTGGCCATGTTCACTTTGTTCTCAGCAGCAGCTGTTCATGTGATAAGAATTGATGTCATTAACAGTGAACATAAAGGGCATCTACATCCAGTGACCTATCAAACCAGTAACTTTCTACAATAATGCCTCATGTTTGGAATGGTATAGTTCCTATTCATCAAGATTTGTCTTGAGGTTAAAGATAGTATGACTTCAGTCACTAAGGGCTGGACGTTATTTCAGAAAACTGTAGTGTTTTTTGTTTTTTAGTTTTTAATTTTTTATTTATAAAATTTGTAGTTTACGATTATTATCCACAAAGTTTCATATGTTAGACAAAAGACACTGAAATTATGTCCACACTGAAACAAAAATGACCTAGCATCCAGAGTTGCACTTAAAGCTTTAGTGCGTAACTATTTTATATTAATGAACGTCCGTTACATTCAAGCCATTGCCAAATGAGTTGCTACAAAGCTAATTAAGACTATCAGCTCCACACAACTCTCTCTGTATTGAAGATAGTTACCTCTTCTGAAGAGTCCATCATGTTTTTTAATCCTCCGTGTCCTCCTTGGCTACTAGCAACTGCGTGGAGGAGGGGTGGGGGTCACGTTCACGAAAGGCTTGTATCATGTGGACGCGCTGACAGTTTTGGTGTCATTACTTATAATTCCTCATGGGGGCGACAGAAACTACGCACTATAGCTTTAACATCATCACAACATACATTCTCAACTTAGCCACATGGAGTCTCCACAAGGAATGAAACAATGGTGCTATGCCATGATACTATAAGTCATCCATCCGAATACATCTTTTTTTGAATGGTCTCAAACTATGATGAACTTCATGTACTTTTTATTGCAATATTCTTTTTTTAGCAATTGCACACCTACTTGTACAAGGAGCAGACACATTTTGGCTATATAATTAAATATGATATAAAATGTGTAATACCACAGTGTTGATGTCTTTTTCCTTTTTTCCCTGTGTCACTGCCACATCAAATAGCGTGGTGCGGTAGAAGTCATGGTAGTGTGCCGTGAAGTGCTCCTTTCCTGCAGTAATGCTGCATGGTTTTGCAGATAATGGAGATATTACATAGTGAGATTCTACAACACGCACATTGTTGATGGGATCAAGTTATTTCCCACCCACTCAACTGCGAATGCAGATTGAACCAGACACTAGCTTGCTAATGGCACAGCCTTTATTTAGAACATTGCCTTAATTAAAAAAGTGAATGGACCCCAGCTTTCATCTGCTACTAGTTGGGTTTGGCCAGCCAGATACTCTTGATAGCAGAATGCGGTTGCAGCTTCCTCTTTTGTTCACTCAGTGACACCCAGTGGTGAACAATCTAGACAGACGGGAGACAAAGAGGGAGAGGATGAGATGTGGATATAAAGAGAGCTAGACAGAGAGACAGAAAGAGAGAAACAGAGAGTGTGTGCTTACTTTGGGAGCCCCAGCCGAGTCCAAATGAATATCTCAACACACTATTGATCCACACACAGTCACTACTATTCTTTATCTCAGCCCTCCCACCTCGCGCTCCCCGTCTCTCCATCTTTTGCTCTCTTGCTGTCAAATTCAAATTTGTCCCATTTTATTCCTCCCCTTTCTCTCCCTCTCCTGCTCACATTGTCTCTCGCTCATATGATGCCTCAAGGGTATAATCAAATAACTGCCACAGAGATGGAGTGTAGCTGGAACTGGCATGCGGTTCAGTGCATGTGTCGCTATGAGCATGCTCTTTTACCTAATGTCCTCACAAAAGTAGAAAGATCCTCAAGGGGTTAGTCACTGGACAGGCCTGGGTTTATGGTTTTAGATTAGAGTAAGGGATGTTTTAGTCTTTCACTGGCATAATCTGTCTGAATTGCTTAAAACCAAACACTATTGCTGCAACCCAGTCTTTACTTCCTGTGCCCCACTGAATTTTCACAGGAAAGATCTGCCAGGTTAGTTAAAGTAAGAAGAACTAGACTGAAACTATTGATATGAAGTTGCAAGTAATCGCAGGTAAATTTCAGTATACCAAGCAGACATTCATGGTAGATAAGAGCTTTCATTCTCTGCCCGTGCCTGATTGGGTCAGACCCTTGTTGTTCAGGCCAGGATGTAATTTCTCAAAATTCCCCCGGGCTTGATTCGATTGGTTCCTGCAAGTTTTATGTTGTTTTTTTGTTTTAATGCAGAAGTTATAGTCTATAGTAGTAATGTAATAAATAATGTATGGGCTGTGAGTGTGACCGGCATTTTCTATTCAGCTTACACCGGGAACACACCGCAGGCGTAAGCATCGCGTATAGCAGCGTAACACAGCTATTTTTATTTCGCCGCCCATGTTATCCAATCTGTCCGGCCACACCGGGCGCGTAGCGTCCGCGTAGCGTCCGCGTATGCCCGCGTGCTGCAGCGATAGTTTTGGCGTCTCCTCTATTTTTTTCAAACCAGGCAGGTAATCACATACAGGAAGACCACAGTGCAGCCGGATACTTTACATGCCTGGGTTCGTGGTGATTTGGGCTGTCTTGACTTCTCACAGCGAGACATGCGATCAGGCACGCAGAGGGAGAGACCGACGGACGGACAGAGAGAGTGACACACACACACACACACACACACACACACACACACACACACACACACACACGGCCATACAGCCACATATACGCTACAATTACCACAGTTTTCCCTATTCAAGTTTAGAACAAAAAAGGATTACATTAGATTGTACAGATGTACCTTAAAAAGTGGCCACTGAGTGTCAATTCTAAGGTGTCGAAGTGGATTGTAGTTCATGATCTCACTGGTACCTGAAGCAACACGGCCCACCAATGCATGCAATCATTGGCGGCCTTATGCACCTGGGGGCCCTTTTCAATGATGAATATGTGGCCCTACCTCGTGCTCAATTAAAATATTTCTCATTTTCGGCCGGATGTCCCTCATTTTCCACTTCCTTTGTGTTGTAATTTCAAACACCGGTGGATTTCTGAGGACTATGGTTAACTGCTCCTCAGATCTCTGCAGGGTAAATCCAGACAGCTAGATAGACTATCTGTCCAATCTGAGCTTTCTCTTCCAAGACTAAAAGAACTTTTAAAAAGGCTATTTTGCAGAGGCACTGTTATTGCGTCTGGCGCTTAGCACCACCCAAGACGATTGGGATTGGTTTAAAGAAACGAACCAGTGGACTAGCCAGACCCTCCTCCACAACGCTGTGGAGGAAGGTCTGGCAATGCGAGACTACAGTCACCGGTGACAGTCACCGTGAGTCGGGGAGCAATGCTGAGGTTCGGATGGAGTTGAACAAAATTAGTTTTTGTAGCCTAAGTGTAGCTCAGAATCTGCAGGCCAGTGGTGTCTTTTGCCGGCACGGCAGTGACAGCAGCCGTGTCCTCAGAGTCCACATCGCTGAGTGTTTTTTCCATTTTTTTGAGTGTGTGACTTTCCACGTGTGTGACTTTTTTTTCATTTCCTCTCTTCCATAAATGAAGTCAAACAGACTGTGAAATGGTTCCACAGGGCTGTTGTCAGTCGGACTGCCCAGTAATGCTCATGTGACTAAAGGAGAGCAAATCCCTGCAGCAAAAATGTTGTAGAGAGCCTTCCCAAAAAAGTGGTGTGTAACATTTGGGAGTCCACATACCTTTGGCCATGGTGTGTGTGTGTGTGCGTGTGTGTGTGTGTGTGTGTGTGTGTGTGTGTGTGTGTGTGGAGGAAGAAATAGAGACCATTAACCAGGCTTTACTTGGTTCTGTTGCCTAATCAGCCTCTAACCCCCCTAGATCCCGCTGCAGTAATACCAGTGCCACAGAAGAAGAGGCTGAAGGAGAAAAGAAGAACAAGAGACAATGAGGGATAAATGAAGAAAATGTGGGGGAATTAGGGATCAAGATGAATGGGATGATAAGCAAATGCTGCCAAGTAAAAGAGAGGGAAGTAGGAAGAGAGAGAAAAAGCATTGATGGAACATGAAGTTATGAAGAAACGGTCTCTCTGAAGTATTTAGTTTCAAAACTGAACTCTAGACTCTGGTGCATTAGAGGGTTCAGCTTCCCACACTGTCACATCTGGTTTCAGCTAAAATAAATCCACCCCAAAATCAAATCCTTACATGTTTTCACTATAGAATAGTTTAATATACACTTGATGGCAGGAAACCATTGGTATTTAATATTATCTTGTAATTTTTGCCTTTAAAGTGGACAGAAAAGGTCAGACAAAAATTGTAAACAATTTATCCGAAAGTCAGAATTAGAAAAACAAATCCAACTTGCAATCTATGGAATCCGATTCATATTGTGACTTTGGGATTATAAGGTTCTATCTGCATTCTGAGTTTGTTTTGAGATATGTATCCTCAAAGTTTTCAAATCCTAGATAGCAAAACTGAAAAAAGATTTTCTTGAAAAAAGTAGACGGTTTAGTCCGACTTTGTATAACCTACTGAATGGTATAATACAATATATTTGGCAACAGACAACAATAATTCTACATCTTTTCCTTTCTTGTCTCTTTCTGCTTCCAAATGTGCCTCCCCTTTTCTGCTTGGACAAGGTAGAGTTAGCACCATCAGAGTCTGAGCTTTGAATGTAATCCCAGTCATCAGTTTATATCTGCTAGTTACAAGCAAAACAGACACAAATCCAGGTAGAAGCAAATGCTAAAAGGGTAGAGTAAAAATGCTAAAAGTTTAGCACAAAAAAAGATTTGGAACTCTGTCTTCATCTCAGATTTCCTTTCTCAGATGTATTAACACAGTAAAGAGGCGGAGCGTGATTGGCCCTCTTGTGTACAGAACCTTATAGAACAAAGTTGGAGAATGAATTTGGAGATAGAATCTTTTCTTTTTCAAAGTAAATGGCTAATTCTAGACTAAACAGTTACATCAGTGAGTTGGTGTTCACATCACAGGGGGTCTGACCTGGGTGCTACATATTGACTAACCCCTATTTTCCACCGGCACGTCTCTGCTATGTTCCAGATGCACCGCGACCCCCCGCTAGCAATCGCAGCCATTCAAGTCAGTGCTTGATATTCTGCGAGCCGCGGGGTGTTCTGACAGCCGGGCACGAAGTGAAACAGCAAGAGCATTCAGTCAATTTACCAAAAGACACCCCCCAAAATCGTATATATATGTCTCCAAGGACAACCAAGGTGGAAAAACATGATACGACATCACAGATCTTTTTTGGAAAGACAACACTAGAAAGGAGAAGGCATGGAGTTAAAGTGCTTGGAGTGGAAGGTAGATACTAGTTTAATAATCATAAAAAGTGATTGTTCTGTAAAGCACTTGTAGAGACAATAAAATCTGCAAGTCTGGCAGCAAGAAACTCTGCTTCTGAGATGCTCCCGGTGTGGTTAAGTAAGCTGAGGACGGAACAAAACCGGAACGCAGCCGGAATGCAGCACAGACGCCCCCAGTGGAAAATTGGGGTTAGTGGTGAGAAAGGCAAGGCAGATACTGTTTCACCTCAGACGCCTGAGGAAATTCTGCATATCCCCTCAAATACTGAGCAAGATGTACTCCTGCATCATCGAGAGCGTCCTGAAGGGAAACATCACTGCCTGGTACAGAAACAGCACCGACAGGACCTGCAAAGATTAGTTTGTCCGAGTGGTTCATTTGAGTGGTTCGGCTGAACTACCCTGTCTGGAGGATATTTACACCAGGTGCTAGAAGAATAAGGCTAGGAGAATCATTGACGATCCAAACTCAAGGCCAACACTTACTTTTTGAAGCATAAATTGAAGGAACTGACAGGATCACATTTCACTGAGATTGTTTGTTTTATATGATTTCCCATGACAAATAAATAAATTGATTGTTTGATAGTCAACTTGCTTTCACATCCTATGTTTTAAAAGTTGTATTCGTGTACGATACCATATCGTTGGGGTAGTCAAGGGACATAGCATGGAATTAATTTCAGTTTTCTGTTAAAATCTGCCTCTGCATTCTCTCATTCTAGTCATTTAAAAAATAAACCTAAATTCTCCATGAACATCATAAGACCACAAAACAACAGAAAACTTGTTAAGGGTGGACTTTGAGGCTAGTGACACAGCTGGAAGCTTTCCCTTACTCACTTTATCCAAAGACATATCTAACTTCCTGTTTGTGCTTGACCCCCCACAGAACCCACCTACACGTTTTATACACTATACACACAGTATACACTATACACTTTATACACTCACCCCTAAAGCGTTGACTAGTGTTGGCAATTTCTCTCTGCAATCTGCCCTTGTCTTTCGTCTGTCAGTTTGTGCATCTGTGTCTTTGAATACTGATGATGGAATATGATGAAATCTCCCTGTTGTTTTAGTTGCACTTTGCCTTAGGTAGCATCTCTAGTTAATCATTCCAAACCAGGGTCTTTGTTTCACCGTGCATGCTGCTGAAGACTATTCTGTGTCGGGTGTCTTTGAACGGCAGGTCTGTTTCTTTGCCAAGAGCTTGTTGGAGTTTGGTACCTGTCTAACTAGAACTCAGAGAGCACATAAATGTGTGAAGGCTAAAGGATCATTGGTTATTTTGATACTGTAATAGGAAGATGTATTGAAGTTTTTGTAATCTGCATTTGCATCTACATCTGCATCCAAAAAGATATGCATGGTTGTCTATCATGCATATCTTTGGGGAATACATACAGTATATCCAGGGAATTATTATGGTCTTGTACAAGGATGGATTGCCCAAAATATTGAGTTGGTAATACCAATAAAACATTTTAATTTGTCACATTGCTGTAGCATCAACAATAGGTGAAATGCCATCAGACTTTAAAGGATTAATATGTGCTTCACGGCTAGATTGTCAACCGGGCAAAGTGGTAAACTGGGGCTCCTACAATCACAGGGGGGCAGGAAATCTCAAGGTTCCCTGTATGGCAATTAGTTTGTGGCAATTTCATTAATTGTAACTATGCACCACTAACGCACAACATGAACTGACATGACAAGGACCTTAAGGTGGGTCCTGCTTTATTAACTGATCTTAAAGAGACAGTCACCAATCAAAAATACATTTTTTTCCTCTTACTTGTAGTGCTATTTTCTAATCTAGATTGTTTCAGTGTGAGTTGCCCCATGTTGGAGATATCGGCAGTAGAGATGTCTGCCTTTTGTCCAATATAATGGAACAGATGGCACTTGTGGTGTTCAAAGCGCCAAAAAAATAAGTTTGAAAAACTCAACATCAATGTCTGTTTCCAGAGATCATGACTTGGTTACTCAAGATAATCCACAGACCTGGTTGTTTCATGGAGGAACTATTTTCTTTCTACATCGTTAGCTTGTACATTGCGTACAACACAGCACTTTCGCCCAGGAGAATAGGGTTCGTGTCCCGTTCTTGTCTCGCGTGTAACCCAACCCACAATCTTTTCCGAAACCTAACTGTCCCATTCTTGTGCCGTGTGACAGTTAAACATATGTCCTGACCTAGAGCGTTGAAAAGTGACGCCAAAGGGCTAGAAGCTAAAGGAGAGTTTTGCATCAGTAACAAATGCCAAAGGCACCTGACCAAGCGTCGCTTTGTAACGCACTGAAAGTGAAAATGTGTTGGGTGACATGGTTGGCGGGTGTAGTTCGGTAGAAAGAAAATATTTTCTCCATGAAACTGTTCACAGCCAGGTCTGTGGATTATCTTGAGTAACCGGATCATGATTTCTGGAAAAAGACATTGCTGTAGAGTTTTTGAAACTTATTTTTTCATGCTGCTTTAAATACCACAAGCGATTTTGTGGATATAATTGATTTTTCTATATTAACAATGGATCAGATGAACACTTGTATGTGAAAGGTTTTGCTTACAGAGCGTTATCACCCGACTCTACAGTTCCCCTCATTGTCTTTTAGCTCATTGTTTAGGTTTTACGGCCCCCAATTTTACTTTTTGCGTTCACAACTTTTTTTTCTAGCAGCAACAGTGTTTGCCAACATGTTTGCCATATCAACTTTATAACGTGATAATATGTCAATGTTGTGTTTACAGCTTGTTTCTGATGCCAGCGTGCCAAAGATCAGTTACTTTCAGTTAAGGGAAGTGGATGGTTAATTATTTAAAGAAGTCAACGCATTCTATCTTGTGCTCTAAGACAGCTTTCTTTTCATTAGTTACAGGGAGTGGATATTGTAGGAAAAACAGGTTAAATTCAAATTCAATTTAACAATTCAAATAACAGTGAATGATTTGCGTATCCAAAACATATTAGAAGCCAGCAGTTCACCATTTCACCATTTCAACATTATGTTGCTCACCAATTATGGGCTTCTTTCCCACATTCCGGCATTAACCCCACATGGATTCTGAAACTAGTGTAAGGTATAAGGTTAGTTAGACTAACGCCGCAGAGCCTGGAAAATCTGAAAAAAAAAACAGAATCTGCTATAGGATTTTCAACTCTGGCAGGGACCAGGTTTATATCAATTATTCCTTTGTGGTTTGTTTCAAAGAGTTTCACTTTCTGTAACTGTGCTTATGTTTCACTTGCTTCTTCTCAGCTGTTCCTCCAGCATTCGCGATCAAATGATGCTGTTTGGAAATGAGTTCAAAGTTTTAACTGTGGTCACACAGCTACAGATTATGTATCGATTTGGGTGGATCTGTGATTGTAGAAAAAAATAATTCTGTAGATTCAAAACACGATGAATATAAGTCTTATCCTGGATATCTATTGTACCCGTTAGGGACCGTTCGGTATTTATGGAATGGACCACCGGAGGAAAATAGGGGAGGGTCATGTCTTTTTATTTTTTGATGAGGGGAGGGTCATTTAACATTTTTTAGTCTGGGCAGGGGGGGTCACGCAACTTTTTTATTCATGAAAAGAGCAAAATTTCAAAGTGGCTTGTTTGGTGCATATTTATCCATGTAGCTCTCAGTCTCGGCCCCCTAGCAGATGGGTCTGACCTCATACGCGGAGTTTGCTGGGGGGGGCAGGAGGAGCACTGCCCCCCTGGTGGCTCAAACAGGTAATTGCATTGTTTAAAAAATTAGTGGAATAATTACATCTGGCATGACCAGATATTTTATAAATATCTTAAATAACACAAAACAACTAAATGGTGGTAGATAATACATCTGATTTCATATACCGCCTTATTAAAAACAATATTACCTGGCTAACGATGGGAGCAGCAGGACGCAAAAAACAAAAGTTACTGTTGCATTAGTCTGGACACCTTGCCGTGCCAACCTTGCAATAAAGGTTTCCTAAATGCCACGTATATAAATGTGATGTCAGCTTACTAATTTATTGCGGGTTTTGTGTAGATTTGGACTTTTATACGTTTATTCCACTTTGTTTAAACGGCGAAGTGGAGAGGCCTCGTTCACCTGTTTGGAGCTGGCTGGTGAATGTGACGCTCGTATTGGCCTTGCTGGATACACCGTGTCATTTACCTTTTTGTGGATCTACTGATCGCTGTGAATTACTTTTTTTCCGTGTCATTGGATTACGGCAAAATACGGATCTTTTTTCTCAACATGTCTTAATGTTTTAAGGTGAGTTTGGAGAGGCATCTCAACAGACTGTAGGTCCAACACTGATTGTTCACTGTAACATTTTAGTTGAATTTAAGCGTCTATTGCGTTCCAAGACAGCCGTGCCGCGATTGGATTTCATAAGGGCGAATTGTTAAATTGTTACAATGTAACTTAAAATCTGCTTTAAAAATAAACATATGTGTCTTGGAATATAATGTTCAGCTTCGGCACCTTTACCTATGTGCTAAAATATACAATGACGAAGCCTAGTGACAAGTCCATAGCAACCAGTGTTGAATTGGTTATATCCCATTGTCCTTTGCTGAATGGTCTCAATGTTTTATTGTTTTATTTCATGTGAATACTAGTTTACTAGAGGAGTAACTTAGTATTTGAAGTAATGCAGAAATGCATGAAGTGTGCATTTAGTTTCCATGCTTATTGTGTTTCCACAACAATGTTAGTGAGTAAATCTACTGAAATGGCCACAACACCATAACAGAGGAGTGTGATGTGTAAGATGAGAATGCAGAGGTTAACTCCTTTATGTCAGGGCTGTAAAAATCAAATGGTATCAGTACTTCTTTGCTAAGTGCAAAATTGCATGCAAGGGGAGGTTCATGCCTCTTTTTCAAATCATTTTGGAGGGTCATAGGAAAATTATTACTGACGAGGGAAGGGTCAAGTCTTTTTAGGTTAGAGGCCACAAAACTCCTCCGGTGGCCCCTTAATTAAATAACGAACAGTCCCTTAGACACATTTAGTGATGGGTAGCTGCAAACAGGGCAGACTTTTCATGTTCCCATTCCTTCAGCTTATTTTACAAGCCTGATCGGCTGTCAAACCTCGCCGAACACCCTCCTCCAACTCCAGAGTTTAAAACCCACAGTTTTACAGTGAGGGAATCCAATTACATCCAGCACATAGAAAGACAGGGAGACATAGAGAAAGTAAGACAGAGGGGAGAGTGAAGACGAAAAAGAGTAAAAAAAAATCAATGACAATCCAACTGAGGTGGAATTAAGCTTGACAGTGCAGCTCCTTTCTATGCTTTGCACTCTTTTTGTGTTTTCGCGAAGCGATAAAAGTGAATGACTGTCTGGGTGTTTATTTCACATGAACTCACCACATTAACCTCTCCAACTCGCTCAAGGATGTTTTGTTTCTTCATTCATTCTTTGTGTTTTATCCCTCTTCCGTTCCTTCTGTTCTATGCTGTGTCTCCCTGCAGCCTCTCATTAGCTATCTCTGTCTCCCCTCTCACTGCTTTATCTCTCTCATGTGTCTGAGTTTGTGGCTGCCTCCCTGTACAGTATGTGTCAGTGTTGTCTACCGCTAATATGACAGGTACGGTTCACATATGTCATATTTCAAAGGTAATTGTTATCATGATTACTGTCCTGAACATTGAAACATACTTATTAATACAAAATTACATGATTAGGTTGAATCAACTTTGAACATATCAAGGACCGTACACTAAGTAGTACACTAAGAAATAGGAAGCGCAACCTGTCACCCGCCCATGCAGCATACAGTCTGTTGAGGCAAAGATATTCATAGGGATGGAAAGCTGCTGGGAGGTCTGACTTTATAACACAAATCAAGATCAAATCAACGCAACTCACACATTTGAAAAGAAGCTCACGAGCAGGTTCACATGTGGAAGTGCAGGTAAATTATGATTTATGCAATGGAAAAAGAGTACTAACACTCCCACTCTCAAAGAAAATCACACTATTATTGTCAATTTGTGGCACCAGATTTCAAGTCGACAAACGGTACATGCTGTAACATTAAAGGTATGAGAGGAAAAAGACTTCAGAATATGGAATTGTGGTTCAATGACATCTTTGACACCTGAATGTAATCTTGCAGAACAATGATGACAATGTTTAGCAGAGAGCTTTTACAAGGAATCAACTCATGACCACACAACCAATCCAAACAAATGAATGGATGGCATTGAAGGCATCCTGAAGATTCTTAAAATGTGTAATTACTGTGGTGTTTTACATCCTAAATTCCCCGTAGTCTACACTGTGTGATTGTTTTTTTTTACTTGTGGACGATGGCTAATCAAAAATGAAACAATCCACTTATATTTTTGTTCACATCCCTTCAACTGATCCATCTCCATGACTGAGGAAACTCCATCAACTGAATAAGATACAATGTAGTTCAAAGATCTGGCAAAAGCAGAGCAGATTTTAAGTCTTTTGAACCAAGTCCAAGTCAAGTCTCAGGTCTTTGGTGTGACTGGCGTGTCAAAATGCAAGTTTTTCGGTCCATTGATGCTAAGTATGAAAATAACAACAGCACAATTGCCAAAACCACACCAAATACTGCTTTCAACAGAAGTGGGTCATTTGACGACAGTTGCATGTAATGAATCAAAGTCTTCTATTTGTCAAACGAGAACACACAAAACGAAGGTGCCCCATGATGAGTTTATAACGGTTAGCAACATTAGTGTTTCTGTACACCACTGCCCACACAGGTTTTTTTCGCCCAAAAAAACATTCCTGCTGGGTCACATGGATCTTTCCTGATCCTGAATGTAACTAACATTTCAGAAAAGCTAAAATAATTAAGTTGTTACGATATACTTTATTGTCCCCTTAGGGAAATTTGTTTTAGACTCAAAAGCTGCACACATGAATAAATGCCTTGACAGTTACAAACAAAGTAAAACATTGGAACAAACATACAGCACCAACTCTACCAGTCACAACAATAAATTACAGAGTAGTAATAGTAGACTGTACTAGACAGATGGGTATGTTACAGAGGATGAAGTGGGTATATTCTCCTATATATTTCAATGGCTTTTTGGCTGATAGGTGGGTATCGTGTAAACCGCCAGAACAAAAAGGTGGGTATACCCCGTATACCTGTTAATACCCTCCACTACACCACTGGGTGTTGTTTTATGTTGAAACAACCTTAGTAGTATATATTTTTTTATGTTAGTGTAATGTAGAGCACTGTCCGTGATGCTAGTGGTGCTGAATTGACACAACACCACTGTACAATCACAAATGGTTTTGCTCTAACAACAACAACAAAAAAAGGAAGAGCGGGACATTAAATAAATTGTTTATTGCTAAGGCCATGTGCTCAAAATTCAATAATTTATTAAAAATGTAATAACTTATAACAATAACTTACTTCACCAGTAAATTACTGTTAAAATGACAAAAACAACCACTGAATGGGAAAAGGGTATTTTCCAATAACTTTGAATGCACCACAAGGCTAGTTTCAAGTAAACGCACCATCTGTGTTGTTTTTCTGACAAGGGCAACCGCACACAAGTCTCAGTGTTTGAATCCTCTACAGTTAACTACAGTCACACTTTACACCGTTTAGCTGTCAGCATTTTAACCGTGTTTAATCCAGCTACTAGCTAACGGTAGGCTAACGTTAGCGTTACCTGCTGTCAAGTGTAGCGTAAGTATTAACTAGTGTGACATGCAGCAATGCTTCTGTTGCCTCTAACGTCTTTCGGAGCATCAGAAAGCAGCGCAGGTATTTCAGTGGCACCGAAATGAGGCACAGAAATCTGCGTTGCTATTCAGTCTGGGAAATACCGGTCGTTTAGGCACTAGTGCCATATTAGCATCGGATTTTGGTAGCCAACCCTAGTGATCTGTCTGATCAGTTTCAGGAGTTACATTCCTCTAGTTGCACTTCATATCATATAATATCAATAATTTAAGCTTAGAGAGGCGTGATTGGGAGGAACGGCCTCCTGATCTAAACCAGAGTGGTTGTTTGTTGTTGGACTTCTGTGCTAGTCATGGATTGTCTATAACTGAACACCATGTTCGAACATAGGGATGCTCATAAGTGTACTTGGTACCAGAGCACCCTAGGCCAAAGGTCAATGATCGATTTTTATAATCGTTTCATCTGATCTGAGGCCATATGTTTTGGACACTCGGGTGAAGAGAGGGGCGGAGCTGTCAACCGATCACCATCTGGTGGTGAGTTGGGTCAGGGGTGGGGGAAGACTCTGGACAGACCTGGTAAGCCCAAAGCGGGTAGTGCGGGTAAATTGGGAACGTCTGGAGGAGGCCCCTGTCCGACAGACTTTTCAACTCACACCTCCGGCGGAGCTTTTCGTGCATCCCTGTGGAGGCTGGGGGCATTGAACCCGAGTGGACAATGTTCAAAGTTTCCATTGCTGAAGCTGCGGTGAGGAGCTGTGGTCTTAGGGTCTTAGGTGCCTCAAGGGGCGGTAACCCACGAACACCGTGGTGGACACCGGTGGTCAGGAAGCCGTCCGATTGAAGAAGGAGTCTTTCCGGGATATGTTATCCCAGACGACTCCGGAGGCAGCTGCAAGGTACCGAAGGGGCCCGAAGGGCTGCAGCCTCTGCCGTGAAAGAGGCAAAGCAGCGTGTGTGGGAGAAGTTCGGAGAAGACATGGAGAAGGACTTTTCGGTCGGCACCAAGGTGCTTCTGGAAAACCGTTCGCCACCTCAGGAGGGGGAAGCGGGAACCATCCAAGCTGTGTACAGTAAGGATGGGACGCTGTTGACCTCAACTGAGGAGGTAATAGGGCGGTGGAAGGAGCACTTTGAGGAACTCCTAAATCCGACTAATACGCCCTCTATGGTAGAGGCAGAGCTGGAGGATGAGGGGGGGATTGGCATCAATTTCCCTGGTGGAGGTTGCTGAGGTAGTTAAACAACTCCACAGTGGCAAAGCCCCCAGGAATTGATGAGATCCGTCCAGAAATGCTTAAAGCTCTGGGTGTGGAGGGGTTGTCTTGGTTGACACGCCTCTTCAACATTGCGTGGAAGTCTGGGACGGTGCCTAAGGAGTGGCAGACCGGGGTGGTGGTTCCCCTTTTTTAAAAAAGGGGGGACCAGAGGGTGTGTGCCACTACAGGGGTATCACACTTCTCAGCCTCCCGGTAAAGTCTACTCGAAGGTGCTGGAAAGGAGGGTTCGGTCGATAGTCGAATCTCAGGTTGAAGAGGAACAATGCGGATTCCGTCCCTGGTCGTGGAACAACGGACCAGATCTTTACTCTCGCAAGGATCCTGGAGGGTGCCTGGGAGTATGCCCAACCAGTCTACATGTGTTTTGTGGATCTGGAGAAGGCGTATGACCGGGTGCCCCGGGAGATACTGTGGGAGGTGCTGCGGGAGTATGGGGTGAGGGGGTCCCTTCTCAGGGCCATCCAATCTCTGTACGACCAAAGCGAGAGCTGTGTCCGGGTTCTCGGCAGTAAGTCGGACTCGCTTTCAGGTGAGAGTTGGCCTCCGCCAGGGCTGCGCTTGTCACCAATCCTGTTTGTAGTATTTATGGACAGGATATCGAGGCGTAGTCGGGGTGGAGAGGGGTTGCAGTTCGGTGGGCTGGGGATCTCATCGCTGCTTTTTTGCAGATGATGTGGTCCTGATGGCATCATCGGCCTGTGACCTTCAGCACTCACTGGATCGGTTCGCAGCCGAGTGTGAAGCGGCTGGGATGAGGATCAGCACCTCTAAATCGGAGGCCATGGTTCTCAGCAGGAAACCGATGGAGTGCCTTCTCCAGGTAGGGAATGAGTCCTTACCCCAAGTGAAGGAGTTCAAGTACCTTGGGGTCTTGTTCGCGAGTGAGGGGACAATGGAGCGGGAGATTGGTCGGAGAATCGGCACAGCAGGTGCGGTATTACATTCAATTTATCGCACCGCTAGACTGAAAAAGAGAGCTGAGCCAGAAGGCAAAGCTCCTCAATCTACCGGTCAGTTTTTGTTCCTACCCTCACCTATGGTCATGAAGGCTGGGTCATGACCGAAAGAACAAGATCCAGGGTACAAGCGGCCGAAATGGGTTTCCTCAGGAGGGTAGCTGGCGCCTCCCTTAGAGATAGGGTGAGAAGCTCAGTTATCCGTGAGGAGCTCGGAGTAGAGCCGCTGCTCCTTTGCGCCGAAAGGAGCCAGTTGAGGTGGTTCGGGCATCTGGTAAGGATGCCCCTGGGCGCCTCCCTAGGGAGGTGTTCCAGGCACGTCCAGCTGGGAGGAGGCCTCGGGGAGACCCAGGACTAGGTGGAGGGATTATATCTCTAACCTGGCCTGGGAACGCTCGGGATCCCCCAGTCGGAGCTGGTTAATGTGGCCCGGAAAGGGAAGTTTGGGGTCCCCTGCTGGAGCTGCTACCCCGCGACCCGACCCCGGATAAGCGGATGAAGATGGATGGATGGAATTTAAGCTTAGCCAGGACCAAATCCGATTTGGGTTGGGAACCTGAGGAACTTGATTAGGACATCTATACATACTACCATCTAAATCAAAACTATCTGGTCTGAAATAAGAAATTCAACATGTGACTTGAAACTCCTCACCACTTTCTGCCATCCCCATCAAATGGCCATCAAAAAACTGTCAAATGTTACCTTGATATATGAAAATGTATCTTTTCCAGAATAATACATTGTTTTGAGTAGTCTGCACTGTGAGAAATAGTGCTTTAGATTTCTTTCATGCTGATGTTGAAGTGTCTTCCTCTCCCTGTTCTCTCAGCTCTTTCTTTAATCAGTTGTCACAAGGGCACTCTGTAGAGATAATGTCGAGCCTATAAACAATACATTAATGATTTCAGACACTGGCAGCATCACTTTATCAAAAGTATGCCTCAAAGAGCCTTTTTTATTCTTTTAGCTTATATTTTATGATGTGAGGGTTTACAGAGTGGGTAAAATAAACAGTCATATCAAGGTGTGCTTGCAACACTTTATTCAAGGAATAACAATAAAATATAAAGATAAATCCCTCAGGCAAATGACGTTGTTCCTTGACTTATTCTATCTCAGGGCTTTTTGTTTTTTACCCTAGAAGGATCGAAAGAGTTGACTTACATAACTCAGAGATGCAGAAAATAAACTTTTCCACTATTCTTTTTTTTACAGCAAAATTGAGATTGCCATAACTTCCACCTCGTGGCAATGCCAGATTAACATTGGATGTGTGTTGTGGAGATTAGCATATTTGGGTCGAAGTACAATTTAGTGGAGAGCTGGCTACTGTTGGAAAATCAACATGCTGTTATGGCTTTCGCGTCTGCCAGCACAGCTGCTTTTTGCTCTGGAAATAATGGCCTTGCAATGTCCAACTTGTGCTTTTGGTAAGGTTGTAATAGCAGAATTGTATTGCCAGTTCTTTCATCAGCCTAAAGGGACACGACTAAACAAGAAAACAGACCAGAGTTTAGTTGTAAACACTGCTTACGTCTAGTGAGGGAGGGTTCTGGCTTACAAGCCATTGGCTGGCTTGGGTTGTCTGTGGGGAGTTTGCATGTTCTCCCTGTGTCAGAGTGGGTTTTCTCCACATGCTCCGGCTGTCTCCCACAGTCCAAAGACATGCAGGTTAAGTTACATTGGGTTAGGTTGGGCTAGGTTAATTGGCGACTCTAAACTGCCTGTATCACATGCTGATGGTGTTTGATGCCAGATACAATTAGTTATACTATAACTATAACGTATGTTAACTAACAACTGGCGGTCAATCCTAATTGGTTTAATGTATGAAATCTGTGGCGCCTTCTATAAAATATCAACAATGTTTTTTAATAAGACCGTACTATTTTAATTCCATTTGTCTATCACCCTCCTATATATTGATGAATATTTTATTTCACATTCACTGACTGACACCGTCAAACACCAATCACTGTGGACACATTGTTTCACGAGCAACGTTACTACGTATGTTCTGGTCATCTGGTTCCCTCTGCTCTGACAGTTTCTGTCTCCTACTTTACTGGCGGCTGGTTTGACCACGGAGATGCGAGTGATGACGAGCTTGACCGTAGTCTGTTTCTGTGAGATAAACATCGCAAGCTGCTACAGCATGCATGTTCTGCCGCATTGCAGATTGCAAAGCACCCCCGACTACAGGAGCCATTTAGACTTGCGGAGTACACATACAGTAGCTGGTGCGGTTCGAGGTCGGATCACGTTCTCACCACAGACAAACCACTCCAGAGTTCGATTGAAAGCGTACCGACACCACTCTTCAAGGAGGTCTCGGTACGCTTGTTTGGTCCGGACCCGAGTGCGATTGCCACATTCACACCTGCCCAAACGAACCGCACCAAGGGGGAAAACCAAATCTAGTGCGATTTAACCGAACTAAATGAGGCAGGTGTGAAAGCACCCTTAGCTAAAGAGTTCTTGTTGCTCCTCACTAAAAGTTGCTCGGAGAAGCTTTGTGAATCTTAGGAGGAAAGTCTTAGTTAGAAACCATTTAGGAAGACTCCTAGTGCCAGGATAAGATACTTTGATAACACAGCCCGTCATCTACTGAAAAGCGTCAGTATCTGTATCACCATTTTAACTTTAGCCCTACACTGTTGAAAAAACTATGCTGAAATCTTGAACACAGATTCAGTCAACATTTTATAGACTCTTCTCTGTGCAATATAATAGAAAACCTAATCTCTGCAATACATTGGTAATTATATTGCTTGATCTTAAACAGACTTAATTGAAAAAGTAGACAACCTAGGACATTGGGGGAAAAAACAAATGCAACCAATCAAGGTTATTTACCTGTTGAAGGGTAACTACCGTTTTTTTCAACCTGGACCCTATTTTCCTATGTTTTTGTGTCTAAGTGACTGATGGGAACAACAATCTTTGACATTGGTCCAGTATTAAGCAAGATCACTGCAGTCGCGGCGAAACAAGATACAATGTAAGTTAATAGGGCAATTGTCCAGCTTGTATTTACCTTCACAAAAGTGCTCGTTTTACCACTGACAGGCTCAGATTAATATTCTAAGTGTCTGACAACATTATGGAAAGGATCCCTTCAGAGATAGACCTTTAAAACCTCTTTGAGACCTTTCTGTTTAACCAGAAACAGCTCTGCAGTTGCTAGTGCTAAAGCCACGAGACTCCATTTTAAAAAAACAATACTTTTAGCGTGTATAAAGCCAACATATGTTCACATGTAAATCGGTAAACTATGTGTTTATTTCAACCAAAACTAGAGTTGTGATGGTTGGAAAAGTGGAAAGATGACCCAAAACGGCTTTTCATAGTTTTATTTTGTTTCTGTGGACTTTGAAGTGTATTTTACGATGCTAAAATTACTGTTTATTAACATGGTCCGGTGGGTTTAGCTGAACGCAATTTTGCAGATGTTTTTATGTTTAAAAAAAGGATCTTACTCTTTAACAGAAAGGTAGACCTCCTTAGAAATCCTTTTCATGATGTTGTCAGACACTTAGAATATTAATCTGAGCCTGTCAGTGGCAAAACGAGCACTTTTGTGAAGGTAAATACAAGCTGGACAATTGTCCTATTAACTTACATTGTAGCTTGTTTCGCCGCTGCCGACTGCAGCAATCTTGCTTAATACTGGACCAATTTCAAAGATTGTTGTTCCCATCAGTCACTTAGACACCAAAACATAGGAAAATAGGGTCCATGTTGAAAAAAAAAACGGTAGTTACCCTTTAAATGCCTATAGTCTATAGGTTCTTTAAAGTCTACTGAAATCCTATTTCTTCCCTCAGGTTCCAGGATATTGATCAGTTAGTTCTCCCTAAAGGGCCTGTTGATGAGAAGAGACTGTGGCAGAGAAAGGTGACTTTGATCTGTTCTTAAAGAAAATTACAACCTCAGGGTTTTAAGGTGGAATTTGATATGAAAGTCTTGTAGTGAAACATAGCAATGATGATTTTCTTTGTTTATGATGACTTAAAATGCTTCCTTATATTTGTAGTTCGAGGTATCCTGTAGAACTGCTTTTGGTGCCGCAATAAATATTTTAACACAAATGATTTCCAGACAAGCAACTATGAAATGACATCCACAGATTATGATGTCTGTCCATTAGACGGAACTCCAAACACTCCATATGGATAACTGTAAACAAGGTTTCAAGGCTGGCTGTGACTATGAGGGGACTATTACTCAGAAATAAAAAAAATAAAAAAATCCAGGGTTAGGGTTCCATTCCTATGTGGTTCTTCTGTGTAAAATATAATAATTTTGTTGTATGTAATATAAAAATGAAGTGTGGATGGCACCAGTACAGCTACAAGGATACATTCAGTCAGTATAAAGGCTTGAACCAAAGTTATCCTGCTCAACAGGGGCCAAGAGGAGATTAAAAAACTTATAATCTGGATCAGAATGATCCGGATAATGAAATCTCCCTTTTCTCACTAAAGGATAAAAATGATCCCACTGATTTTATCTGGGTATGTGAAAACATTGGCTGGTTGGATCATGGTGATCCCAATATGACCAGATAAGGATATCCATTAAAACCTTATAGATGGACTCCTCTGGTTGTTGGACCTCTCACCAGCCACTTGCTCGCAGATAGGCCAGTCAGCAGTAAGTCGACAGAGGCCTGCTCCATCTTTTCAGATCATCTTCATGCCCTATCCTATACAGGATATGTGATTGTATCCTGTATAGTTTAGTTATCAAATAGCCCCAGCACCAGTTATTAAGGCTGTCCATTCTTCTCCACCAGGTTGCCTTGGCCTTTTCCTCTTTTGCATATGGCTTTCTTAATTATTATTTTTGTGTGTGTGTGTGTGTGATTTCAATAGGTATTTTCAGTCTTTAAGCACTTGAAGCCCTAATCACTTTTGTGTGTCTGTTTTTCCAGGTGTTCTGCAAGTTTGGCCTAATTGTATTTTGCAGTCCTTACATTACTTGGTTCTGTTAGAATAAAAATACTTTCACAACTGAAAGACACATACAAAATGTAATGAACATCTTGGGAAACAATATCTGAGAGAGGTGAAGCCGGGTCTATTTGTCAGTATACGTCAATTCCACCTCTGTGGTGGGATCCAAATGATCCAGAATGTTGTCATCGAATTGACCCATGATTTCTATCCAGATAAAAGGTAGGATTGGTTTACCAAATCGGAATCCAAATCAGATCAGAAATATTTGGATGCGCTTTGAAATACCACATTTTCAGATCAGATCCAAACTTAATCCAATCCAACCAATATAATCCTGTGAGATCATTTTGAAATGCCAACGATGCTATTGTAAATTAAGATGATGCAGGATAACGGATTACATTCATTGTATGCTCTGGAGGGAATGTCTCCTCTAGATTTACCACACAGGTTACAAAAGGCCCTAAGTAGGAATACGTAGGAAAACTAGTAAACTAGTAGTAAATTCCTAAACAAGTGGATATTTAGGGTTCAAACCGTTTTGCCGGTTTATTGGTATTTGTTCTACATTTATCAAATAATCAAGTGTAAAGCTCCTTTTGTATGAAAACACAAAAAATGGGAGTTCATATATATCTTACTGCTTGAAGTTGTTGAGGAAAACAACACATTCTCACTCCCATCACATAAAACACGGATGCTTGGTCAGGTGCCTTTGGCGTTGTTATTGACGCTAAAAGTCTTTAGATGCGGTTAAGGTAAAGGTTGTGGGTGGGCTTATAAAAAGGTACGTTTCCATGACACGCGGGACAAGAAGGGGACAAGTTGGGTTTAGGAAAAGAAGAACGGGACATTTAGGTTTAGGAAACGTGACATGCGGGACGCGAACCCTGGTCTCTGGGGTTGAAAGTCCTGTGTTGTTTGATCCATCCACCACCCCAACCAAACTTTTTTTCGGGCTTTCATACATACCCGCTACCATTGTCGCTCTTAATGCTACGTCATCTTCAAGCGCCGTGTAGCTGCTGTTTTCCCTGGTGCGTTCTACACACACGCTGACGGTGCTTTTTGCGTCGTATCTGACGTCCGTATTTTACGAGTTTGGAGTGAGAACGGGTTGATGAAAACCATGTGTAGCAGTATATGATAATATTTAGGAGGTGATGCATTGTGATGGATCGTGATATCGAATTGATTTGAATCGTTGACAGGATAATCGAATCGTGAGACCAGTGGAGAGTCACACCCCTAGTTGCACAGTAGCACAGTTGCCTACTCCAGCAACCAGCGGTACGATAATATGTTTATCCAATACAAATATCCATGTTAATGTAGTGGGAAGTTTGAACGAAAGAACCGACAATGCCACCTAGGGAATTGCACCCTAGGTGGCGTGGTGGGTACTCTCATTCAAACTTCCCCCTTCTTGGTGACCCTTGCCATATTAACAAGTAAAATTTCCAGCACTGTTTTCTCAGTGGCGAGCTATATGTTTACACAGAGATGTCGGTAGGCAATCAAGTACTCAAGGTACTCATGTGGATTTTTGTCCATCCCTGAATACTGGTGAGTGCTGGGCCATTCCCGGCACTGGCTTTAACCCTGGTTTTCCGCTTGCAGCTATATTTCTGAGTGTTTTTTCCCAAGGGCATCTGGTTTGATAGTGGACAATCCTGAAGGATGAGTGGAATACATTCTTTAGTCCAAAGCTATTGTCCCTGTCCTTCATACTCAAGAGACACAAACCGTTGATGTTTATCAAGAAGGCTGCCATTGACTGAACGTGTGTGTGTGTGTGTGTGTGTGTGTGTGAGAGAGAGAGAAAGGGAGGAGGAGAGAGGGCAGAGTGTTTCTATTATCATTGTGTGCCTGCAGCTGATGATTAGGAGAGGCGTTATTTCTCTTTTGGCCTCAGTCGAGAACAGCATTAGCATGTTAAAACTTATTTGGCATTTTCCGAAGAAATGTTATTTCCATTGAAGGTGATTATATGTTATGTTTACACAAAACAGGTTGGCAGTTCGATCCTGCTCTTCCTGTCCGCATGTCGAAGTGTCCTTTAGCGAGACACTGAACCCTAAGATGCTCCCCGGGCACTTTACAGCGAGCCGCCGCTCCTAATGCTTAGGATGGGTTAAATGCAGAGGTCAAATCTCAGTAGGTTGTGCTGTGTACAATTGCATGTGACAGCAAACTAAGTTTTTTAGTCTAAGTTGTTAAAAAGGTATTTGTAACCTTTTCAAGAGGACGGCAGGTAGAGCCGGTGCAGTCACAGCTCGCTTAGTATATGGAATGCTTAAGACATAAATGATGTCTCTTTTTCGCTCATGTTTTCTCTTTGTCATTGCCTGTCTTGTTTTATCATGTTTTTATCTAATGTAAGGTGACCTTGGGTGTTCTGAAAGGCGCCTCCAAATAAAAATGTTATTATTATAGTTGTCTATGCAAACAATGCTGATCTGCTAAGCCAGTGAACAAAGCAAAACATAGAAAGGTTTGGTTATAGGAAACATGCTCTAGCTGTGATATTTATTTTCCATCAAAGATGAAGACTGTAGATTCGAGCAACCGGCAAAGGCCAGCAAGAGTTGATCACTGAGACCTTAAAAGATGATGAACTACACATTCTAGATTTAAGACTCAGAGGTTATCACATTGTGAAAATACAGAGTGGCATACTATAAGGCTATAAGAGCACAGACCTACACCAAGGAATACTCTTACAATGCAGTGTGTATTTTCCCAGTCGGGAAAACATTTTATCCGATGATTCCAACACTACATGAATGCAGCACAAATGCCCTAACTCGCAATGTTAACAAAAGTGGAATTATTATCTACTCGAGTGAAAGATGCAAATGTGCAAGGTGGTTCAACTAAGAGAGGATGAAGCAGTCAATTGCATACCACCAGTCTTATATTAAGTACTTGAAAGCAAGTATCTTACCAGAAAATGACTTTGGTAGAAGTTAAAGTCTCCTTTTAGAACTACTACTTGAGTAAAATTCTTAAAGTATCTCACATTTACTGTACTTAAGTATCAAAAGTAATTTTCTGATATTAAATGTACTTAATTATTAGAAGTAAAAGTTAATAATCACCACTGTCGTTAGGGTGGTCATCGTCTGTTACCATGGCTGCAGAGCCTGCACCAGGTGCTTCCATGACACTATCAGTCATTATGCTTCATCCTCTTCTTTTTTAGGTTTGGCCTATGTATTTTTTTGCTGCTTGGCAACAAACAGGCATTAGGTCACCAACTGGAATGGAGCGTGCATTATCTTGGCAATTTAGGAGCAATGATTCGCCAAGCCTGCTTTTTTTTTTTTTTACAGTGAAACAAATTTCTTATGATTTGATATTGTAGTATCAAGTATCTAAGATGCTTAGGGGAAATGTAGTGGAGTAAAAGTTTACATTTTATTTAGGAAATGTAGTGGAGTAAAAGTAAAAGTTTCCGGAAAATATAAATAACGAAGTAAAGTACAGATACGTGAAAATTCTACTTAAGTACAGTAGCGAAGAATTTTTACTTTGTTACATTATAACACTGCATACCACAAACAATGCAAGAGCAGTTGTAGCCTAAACAAAGATGGAGCACACACAAAGTGTGGTCACCTGTTTGGCTGTCAAACGTTTCTCAGGGCACTGCTACACCCTCCACTCCTTTTTACAGTAGATTAAATGTATTCTTTCACCATTCTACCTCAGCACACCTTGGGCAAGATGCCTACTTCCAGACCTACAGACAATTTAGAGTCTCTAGTTTACATAAGTTGCATGTGTCTATGACTGTGGCAGGAAGTCATAGCACCCAGATGAAGCCCATGCAAATACAAGAACACAGAAAAGGAGAGTCGACCAGCAAATTATGACCCGAGAGCTCTTTGCTGTGTGGCGACGGCGCTAACCACTGAGCTAGCACACCACCTAACTGTAAAATATTTTGCCCTATATTCATTTATTAAAAATCCTGGAAAATCATTAATGTGGTCAACTCCAAATCTGAATATCTGTGATGTCCTCAAACTGGAACATGTGCACTCTTGTTCATCCCCTGATTAGTATAAACCTTTTGGCTTTTTTGCGCAGACCAGTGACTTTTGCCCAGCATGCAAGTGTTGTCATGGTATGTTTTGTGATGATTTTTTGAAAAGGATAATTTTCATTTAGCTGTCCCAATTTGATTATCAAATCATTACTTTGCTAAAAAAAATAAAATAAATCACGATAGAATTTTTGTCAAATTAAAATATCCAGGAAGAGAAAGGAGAGAAAGCAAGCGCACTCCTAAGATCAAGGCACAGACAGACGGTCTCTACTGTGAAAGATGAAGTGAGGCATATATGCACAGTACAAAGGACTCTTAGTACAAAGTGAATGGAACTCAGGTGTCTTTGATCCTGTCTATCTCTCTTTTTGTTTAAAGGCTTTAGCGCTCCAAAAACCCTTCATCCTGGCCCTGTGAAGTACAGAACAGAGTGCTTGATTTGGCCTGCTGCTTAGCACTGCGTATCCATGGCTAAAGGCGCTGTGCTATATACTGAGGGAGGACAATCAGCAGGTGGATGCTGTGGATCGTTGATATACAGTATGTGTGTGTGCTTGCATTTAGCAAAACCTTTCAGCATTTTTTTAAGCTTGCTAATCCAAAGGCTACTAACTCCGCAATGCATTCTCATGAACGTGTTCATATGATATAGTACGAAAATGTATGCACAACAATTCGTATGATATACTACGAAACTAGGCGACCTACGGCTGGTCACGTGACGCCAGCTACAGAACTCCGTGACCGGCTACAGAGCCTCGTCTTATCAGCGGCAGTTGGTAGTTAGGTTTAGCCGCCAACAGGTGACTGTGAGCCAGGTACAGGCACTGCCAGATGACGGTCCTTTCAGGGGCCATGGCATGTGAGTTTAGCCAAGAAAAAGTGAGCGTCATGCAGCGATGAGAGTTAAGTTTAGGCACCAAAACTAAGTTAAGGACAAAGATTGTGGCTTGGATTAAAACACACCCAAGGAACGAACACGCTTTTCCTGGGTAAAAGTATATTGTTTTGGAAGCAAACTCCGCTCCCTGGCTTGAAAGCGCTGTGTTATATGACCCACCCATCCCCCCTGACCTCCTCCCTACGCAACCCACAGCGTTCTTATACAGCAGCAGTCATTGGGGTGCATATAGCAATAAAGACGTGGAATGCTTACATATTACAGTGCTTTACTTATCGTAGACATATGTACGAATGGTTCATGAAAACAGCCTGAACACCGAGTACTATTTTCCTCACTGTTGGGGCATGGCCTATTTCCTAGTATGCAGTGTGTGTGTGTGTAGTGGTGTGTGCAGTAAGCTTTGCACCCTGTTGGTTCTTGAACGCACCTTAACTAGACCAAATTAGCTCCATCCAGACCAAACCCCCTCATTAGCTGAGCTTATATAAAGCACCTGTATCATCATAGCTGTCTCTTGGCTTTGTCTCTGCCTGTTGGTTGCCACATGGTACCATCTCTGTGACTTTTAGTTAGGTAGGTAATTGTTTAAGTCGGTTTATGCTTTTAAGGTGTTTTTAAATACTGAGATGTTTATTTTGCAGCAGTCTACTGCCTGCCTGACTGTTGTCCGCTTGGGCCTGGAAGGTAGGGTGACCTGTCCCCGGCTGGAGCTGTCCCCAGAAATGTCCCCGGTTTTCACTGTGACTGACAGACCCGAAATTGGAATGAAAGAAAACCTTGACCAAACCATATAGGCTAGTCGCGCCGACTCGCGCACCCTACACGCACAAACTCAAGCCCAAGCAAGCACTGCTCAGATATGTTCTAGAATGTCCATATTTTATGATGCTAAAATTACTGTTTATTTACATGAAGTCTGGTGGGTTTAGCGAACGCAATTTTGCGGCCTTTTTATCTTTAAAACTAACAAAGGTTGACCGCGATAGAAATCCTTTCCATAATTTTGTCAGACGAGCACTTTTATGAACGTAAATACAAGCTGGACAATTAACGTCCATTAACTTACATTGTAGCTTGTTTCGCCGTTGCCGACTGCAGTGATCTCGGTTAATACTGCGCCAATGTAAAAGGAAAATATTTCCTCAATAGTTTAACTGTATCCGATACTCAATGAGCTGTTGCAGAAACAAGCCCAGTGTGAAGCAATAAAGCAAAAGCTGTCAGATAAATGTAGTGCAGTAAACATTACATTTGCCTCTGAGGTGTAGTGGAGTACAAGTATGAAGTAGCAGCAGGGGTGATTCTAGGATCAGACCTTTAGGGGGCTCAGCCCCTAATGAGAATGTGACACAAATATAGTACATGCAAAAGTGTTAATCTGCGCCATGAAATTACCAACTTCTTCACAACCGCACACCTGCTCGCCCTCTGACAGAGACTCAGCCAAATGTGTAATTCTGGCACAACCACCTCAACCAGAATCTAAGCTTTCCAATGATATTAGTGCCAGGTTTGTGAGAAAATTAACATTGAACTTACATGGAATGTTATCATATTTGCATTCTGCATAAATCTCTGCACACATTACTCTGTGAAATATTTCACAAACTCTTCACTCAGCACATGCATCGGTACAACAAGCGGTTCCCGGGTAATCCGGTTTTGAAACTGCAACAAAATTTCTACACGATCTACAACTTTATAATGTATTCTCATGTAAATGATTTGTCAGCACAGACATTTTTGTAAATTGCTTAGCCAGTGTATCCCACCATTATGGTTATATTGCCAGATTCCAGACAATCCCACTTGTGTATATATCCCACTTACAAATATGAATATATATTTATACTGGTATACTTCCTAGTGACATTAATGCAAATATATGAAGAAACTATTCAAGCTGTGTGCATGGTTAAAATTCTGAAGTGCAAAATAGTTCAGGCTACAGCACAAATACAGTATTTACATCCTTAGATAAGAATAATCAAGTCTTGCCTCTGAATTTCTTTTCAAAGTGTACCAGATTGATGCCTTTAAAATGGATTAAATGTTCTTACAGGGGAGCATGCCCATGGCTTGTGCAGCTCTAGGTCTTGTGATGCGCCTGGGGCAGTGTCCCTGTTAAGTTTAACAAATAACATTACCTTTTTTGGAGGTATTTACGCTTCTGAGCCGAAAATGTCCCTGGATTTTGTCTCAGAAATCTGGTCACCTTACTGGAAGGGACTCCAAGCTCCCCTGCCTGGAGTGGTGTGATGAACTCTCCCTTAGCCTACTGAGTACATTTGAGTGAAGGTATGAGTAACTTAAAGCAGCAAGTCTGGTATGATCACTACCTGAGCTAAATGTTATCACACACTGCTTTTAAACTTGTCATTAATGTAATCTCTGAATTGTAGGTTGTCAGCTGCTGTTTTGCCTTGGTTTAGTTGGGATTTTAATCATTTTAGTACATCTTTGTTAGTGCCCCAGGACACTCCCTGTTTAGTTTGCTTGTATTTTAGGCTATCAACTGGTTTGTTTTTTTGTTATTTTGCTTTGCAGTGGAACTAGTAGCCAGCTTGTGGTGGAGACTAGGCACGTTAGTGTGGTTCCCTTCACAGATTGTAGTGATAACGGCACGGTGACACGATTTGCAGTGAACTGGTTTGCAGTGACTATCAATTGCAGTGGGCACATGCGGTGGGTAAGTGTGTACCCCTGGCACACACCCTTAGACTGTCTCTCCAGAGCTGGCCTCTGCCCACTTTCTTCCCCCTCTCCTTTGATAATTTAAGCCATAACTGGGAGTGTATCTGTTTTAAAAAAACTGGCCAATGATGCTATGAGAGCGGGCTGGAGAGCTAAACAATGATCTGAAAATTATAAACCGCCATAAAGCCAAGGGGAGCTGCAGATTTAGGTGATAACTCTCTGTAGGGTCATCACTATGAGCGACACATTGTCACTGTCATTATGAACCTTGTCATTCACATTATGAAAAAAATGATTTTAGCCACTTTAAATAACATGATAAACTGATGCACCGTCTTCATGCTACCAAAGGTCTGGTTGACGAAAAGAAGTTGGACCTATGGCGCTAACATTTTTTTTTGTTTTTATAGGCTACAGAAAACATTTATTGGTATTTTAGAAAGCAAACTCTGCATACAAAGTCTAAACTATTACAGAAATAGTTTTACAAAAACATTAACATACACAGACACAAACACATATAGGTCCTGTGTGGTGGGTGATTAGATAGTAAAAGTACAAACAAAGCTGCTCCACATACTTATTGCCATCACACTGACAGGCTCAGATTAATATTCTAAGTGTCTGACAACATTATGGTTCCGGGGGGAGGTGTAGCTTGGACCCAAATGCAGTGGAGATGAGAGCAGAGTAGCATTGAAAAATTTAATTAAGCAAAAGGTACAACAAAAGGTATCCTAAAGACACAGGCAAAATGTTTCCAAAAATACTGAGGAGTACAAAAAGACCAGGAACATGAAAACAAACTGGCACACCGACAACATACCTTACAAAACAAGAGACACACGACACAACAGAACCCGACAAACTGAAACAATGATCCAATAAAACACCAAGGAAACAGACTAAATACACAGGGTAACGAGGTTAAACAAGGAACAGGTGACACAAGGGAAAGGAACAGGTGTAACACATCAGGGCTGGGCAGACAATCACAAAGGCGGGAAACACAAAGCAGGAAGTAAAACAAGACATAAGGGAGAAAAACCGAGACTTCAAAATAAAACAGGAAACACTAACAACAGAAACTCACAATCGTGACATATGGAAAAGAATTTCTAAGGAGGTCGACCTTTCTGTAAAATCGTTTTTAACATAAAAACATCCGCGAAATTGCATTCGCTAAACCCACCAGACTCCATGTAAAATAACAGTAATTTTAGCATTGTAAAATACACTTTATTCCAAGTCGAGAGAAACAAAATAAAACCATGAAAAGCCATTTTGGGTCGTCTTTTTTTCTTTTTTTTTTGCCTTTTTGTGACAGGACAGCTGAAGACATGAAAGGGGAGAGAGACTTGGGGGGCGAGGGGAAGGGCAGCAGGTCAGAATAGAACCCTGGGCAGCTGCATCGAGGAGTAAACCTCTATATATGGGCGCCCGCTCTACCAACTGAGCTATCTGGGCGCCCTGGGTCTACTTTCCCAACCATCACAACTCTAGTTTTGGTTCAAATAAACACATAGTTTACCGATTTACATGTAAACATATGTTGGCTCTATACACACTAAAAGTATTGTTTTTTTTAATTCTGAGAGTCTGGTGGGTTCAGCGCTAGCAACTTCAGAGCTGTTTCTGGTTAAACAGAAAGGTCTCAAAGAGGTTTTAAAGGTCTATCTCTGAAGGGATCCTCTCCATAATGTTGTTAGACACTTAGAATATTAATCTGTGCCTGTCAGTGGCAAAACAAGCACTTTTGTGAAGGTAAATATAAGCTGGACAATTGCCCTATTAACTTACATTGTAGCTTGTTTCGCCGATGCCAACTGCAGTGATCTCGCTAAATACTGGGCCAACGTCAAAGATTGTTGTTCCCATCAGTCACTCAGGCACAAAAACTTAGGAAAATAGGGTCCAGGTTGAAAAAAAACGGTAGTTACCCTTTAAGGTAAGAGCCAAGGGGATATTTATTGCCTAGCTTCTACTATATCAATGAAGGGTTGAAAGTCTTGCAAATTGTTTCAACTGAACCACGCAATGTATATCTGAGTTTTTCCAGTTTTAGGTGCTGCATAACGTCCTTGATCAACACAGTGAAAGTGGGAGGTTGTGCCTGTTTCCAGTTCAATAGAATTATATGCGCTAGAGGGAGTTAAATAAATTGTATGAGGACTGTCCTCCCCCAGTACGTTGTGTTTTAGTCGAGCTTCACATGGGCTTTCATTTTAATCATTATTGGGTCTATACTCAAAAAGTTCAGGGTTAAGCCCTGACAAAATTTCCTGGCGACACCGATGCCCCTTACTATAGAGAGACGCTGTGCTGCTGCCAGAGGAGCCACTGACTGTTTACTCTCAGCAAGACGGTCGCCAAGTTGGCAACACCGTGTGTGTATTTAGCTAGTCCGACTTCAGGGACTGAGCAAAGGGACTGAGCAAAGGGAAGGAGGCTTGTCCAAGGCGGGCGCAGGTGACTCAGTGGGTGGGCCAGGACCCACAATTTCCATCCATGCCACTGGGCCAGAAATATAAAAGCGCACTAGAGTGTTAAAAACTGAGTTTAAAAAGAACTCCCTCTTGCTCTTTGGCAGTTATATCAACAACTCAAGTCCAAAAAATTCTACCGTATTCAATATCAAGAGGCTACAGAGAGCCAAAATCCTGATGGTACTGCTGTGCTAGCTGATGTTCCTCTGGCTTCTGCAAGCAGGCTTCTGTAAATAAAAGAAACATGTTGCCGAGGTTAACTATCAATTTTCCAAGATAAATGAATACCTATCACAGCACTTAGATGTTGGAACCTTTGTAATTAAATCTGCCTTTATTCGACTTACCCATTGACTCACTCCGTTCTCTCATCTAATGTTGTTATACATTGTACACTGTCTAGTACTAGTATGGGAAATGGTGTTCATAAAAGGCAGCCAACAACTAAATAATAAATAAGCAACACTATTGCATTCAGCTTCAGTAAATTCTCAAGAGATAATTGTTCTGAATGGGCAAATGCATTAACAAAGGCTTTCGTGATAGCAAGCAAAAATCTGATGAACGGTCATGACAAGATTTTTAACTTTGGGCCCCTGGATAATAATATATCAGCAGAGTAACAGTGAAGTAACCAATTACTGCTCTCAAAGAGTAATAATTACAATAATGCTTTAAACTGAGTAATGAGCTATTACAGCTACAGGCGTGTGTGTGTGTGTGTGTGTGTGTGTGTGTGTGTGTGTGTGGACAGAGGGCAGAGTGTTATCATTTTGTGCCTGCAGTTGATGAATAGTTGCATTTTCCAAAGAAATGCTATTTCCATTGAAGGTTGATTGTTATGCTATGTTTATATATGAAGACTATGCTGGGGGGAAAAAAAGCATGCGTGAGTGCTCACGTGTATGTGTGGGTGTTCATCTTTCAACCACATTTGTGTACAGTACACGCAAGTAGTCACAGAGAAACAGCTTGACCACAGAGACAGACAGCTGCAGAAATCTCCTGGGGTCAAATAGCACTTGAAGCGTTGGCTTCGTGAGAGTGCACCACAGATGTAACCACGTATTTGAGTTGAATTCTCCTCTTCTGAGTGTAGGCAGTGAGGCTTCTTTTTGCACATATTCAGCTTGACATCCACAACAGGGGCATATTTTGAGGCAGATGTTGCGCTCAATAATTCACATATTTATTCAGAGGCAGCACACAAAGAGGCGTCATAAAAATGTTCAGCTTGTGCCTTCTTGGAATATAAATAAATATGTGAATTATTATTCACCATATGTGCCTACACTGCCACTGCCATATTGCCTGGTTGAGGTGCAGCCCACATTTTTTTCTGGCCAAGGTTTTTAACTATTTCCTTAAAATTAAGTGTTCTTGTTCCAGTAACCTGAAATACATTTGGGGACATTATGTAACATTATGTACAACACCCTGCTAAGCACAGTTCTGCTTAGGTCAAACTTAACTTTGAGAAGGCCAAACTCTCAAAGTTAAGTCAAACTCTTTGTTAGGAAGAAGCCAATTTCTTCCTAACAAATCTGAAGTTGGGGAAATATCACCTTGTGTGCCGCCATTAATCGGCAAGGAGTTCTCCAGCACAATGCCACTGTAGGTCCCTACTTGACACCTTACTCCCCATTTCTCAATACTATTTAGGAATTATTTTTGGATTGGATTCACTCCGGACGAACGCTTGGGCAGTGGCTCTCAGCGTCAGATACGAAACAGAAAGCACCCTTCAGCGTGTTGTAGAACGCACCAGGCAGAGCAGCAGCTATGCGGCGTTTGAAGATGAAGTAGTATTAAGAGCGACAACGGTAGCGAGTAGTATGAAAGCCCGAAATTCTGCATAGGGAGGGAGGTTGGTTGGGGTGGTGGATGGGTCAAACAACACAGGACTTTGTCACGTTTTGATTGCAGAGTTTCATCTTGACATAGAAGTGAGATATTTATCTCCAAGTGTTGTGTCTTATTTGGCTTGTGTGAAGAGTTTTGACACAGTGAGCCACAGTCCGCAACAAGTGTGTAAGCAGTTGTCAATTTCCCGTCCAGCGCCCACGTTGTTTAAATAGCAAATGCACCTGCGGCCATCTGTGCACCCATGGGCTGGTCTTACAGGAAGGTGTACAAAAAAGGAACAAAAACCTGGTCTAAAGTCAATAGCGCAGCATTTCATTGTTATTTTAACAGCGCATTAGTAAAATACGCCTAGGCTCGTGCACAGCGCACGCACACTGTGCTTGTTACACACACAGGGACCCGCAGCAGCACACAAACATGCAAAAGATTACAAATCAAAATATTACATTGTGAAATAGTGTTGCAACGTGTCTGCTCGCGCGCTTTCACTTCACGCACGAGCAGATCAGTTTCTTCTCCTGAAAATCTCTCCTTCCTGCTTAGCAAATCCACCATCATAATAGCAATGCACCAAGGTACAAACGCGCCTGGCTTTTAAAGGGAATGGGAGATAACACTCTGATTTTTTGCATGTTACGCCCAAAACACACCTGTGTTAAAACTAGCAAAAGTGGATTCGTACACCGCCTAAACGCACCTGTGCCAGGCGCTTCACGCCATGCGCTTAGATCATTAAAATAGGGCCCATAATGTTCAACTTTGTATTAATAATAAACATAATCTTTGACAGCTATATTTGCCATACCCACAATCTTTTCCTAATCCTAACCATACAATAGTTGCGCAGATATTGTAGACAGTGTGACTTTTAAAAACATCGCCATTTGACATAAACCAAAAATATTTTCTGATGATAGGTGCACCCAACATGCACAAACATACTTATGAAAAGACCACCCCTTACTTATCTCCATCATGTGGCCTGTTGAAAATGTATTAAAAACTCTCATGTTCAATCCTGTTTGTTTTTTTTAGCTTTTGAGAAGAATATGCAACTTTATTAAATATTATTTAACAAATATACATATCAAGGCTGGAATTAATGTCATTTTATTAACAGACTGCTTTTACCTGAACGTGTAAATGTTCAGTTGACAGTTCGGACTGATCTCGACATGCATCCGAAACCAAACAGACCAGTCAAAACCCTGGTGTCAAAAATAAATGAATGAATGGAAATCATACATTGCCCTTTACAGTCTCGGATAAAGTACTTGAAAGAGACAGAAACTGAATTTTAGGTTTCTGTTCACTCCAACGTACGTAGGAATTGTAGTGGAGTAAAAGTGAAAGTTTCCAATAATATAAAAAAAATGAAGTAAAATACAGAGACAGAAAATTCTACCTAATTACAGTAACAAAGTATTGTATAGATGTTTGTTTTTTTTCAGAACGTGTGTAACATAAAATCTACACTACACATTATAGGCCTATGCACAACAAATGAATAAATACATTATTGTTGGGTTCATCAGGGAGACTCTAAACTTTAACTAACCATGCAGGATGAGAATGTTACTGTGTGTCTGAAACTAGCAGGCTACGCAGGCGTTGTCAGATACTTCTTGATTTCCAGACTACACTGAGTAGAAAGTAAGTGTTTGAACCTTTGAGATTCTTAGCTGTCTTCTGACTCCATGAAGAAAAAAAAAACAATTCCTCTAAAAGGCAGCGACGCGACTTTAAAGTCACAATGAGGTGCTTTTGTTTTGGTACATTACAAAATATACTGAGGTGACAATTAGGTAGTTTATGAGTGTGGACAGGACTGTGTGTGTGTGTGTGTGTGTGTGTGTTTGACAGCAGAACAAAACGTCCTGGCAGCTTGGTGGCCTTGAGAGCAGTTACTGTTGTTCGCTGTCAAAAGCTTGACAGGTCACTCCACTCTTAGAATAGAATAGAACAGAGTAGAATATAACTTGAAAAGAAAAGAGAAAAAGGGTAAGCTTACATTTCATTTTGGCTTGTACTTTAGGATCATTGTGGTGCCACAAAAACATTTCTGAATAAGATAATGATTTGACATGAGATTAAAAGGATTTTAGACCGATTCAAGCCCCCCTAAATCTGATCTCAGCCCCCCTAAAAATTATAATAATAAAAAAAATTTTTTTTAAACTTGAGAACTTGTCTGTTAGTGACAGAGGACAAACAATTACAGGTTCAAAGGGCTTAAAACAGGTTTAATATCCTGTGTGTATGTCGCCGATGCTATGCACCTATAACCCAGTCACGGAAAGGGTTAACATAAACGTAGTGTTGGCCAATTGGAGGTGGTTGTGCCAGACTCCCGCCTTCGGCTGAGTCTCTGTCTAATCTGTCAGAAGGAGAGCAGGAGTGCAGTTGTGAAGTTTAACGTTGGTAGTCCCCAGGGAAATTGGTAATTTAATGGCGCAGATTAGAGGCCAAATTGAAACACATGTTACTGAAATTGCTGAATGTTAGAACATTGTGTCAAATTGGTTGTTATTACTGTGACTTATAAAGTGTCAGGTGTAGTTCCATCATAGTGTTAATAGTGTCAAAAAATGTTAGTTGACGTTGTTCTTCAGTAGCTAGCTCAGAGATTATTGGCAAATAAAAACACTGATTTTGCGGGAGGGTGTGAGCCCCCCTAAAGGTCTGATCCTAGAATCACCCCTGGTGTCATGTTTGACAGTTTCTTTTTCTCTGTTTCCCCTCAGATCACCAGTTTCCTGTCAGAAGCCCAATTTTCTGCTGAGTCACCAGAGACCCTGGATCCGCTTTTCAAGTTCCATGAGACCATTGCGAAGGTAGGACCACCACAATTAATCCAACTTCTGCCAATACAACCTCTAAATCACAGTGGCTGCCATGTCTCCCAAATGATACAACACTGGAACAGTGTCAGGAGTCCGATGCAGTCCTAAATCTGATCAGAAATACGATGACAATGGAGTCAGGATAGCCTCGGTTGAGCCTCTCTGCAATCAAGTGCAAAGCAAGCCAAAAAATGAGGGAAAGGGAAGAGGCTAAATTCTGCAAAATTCTTTAGAGTATCAAAGAGGCGGTTTACTGCGTCAGAAATTAGCTGTTCTTATATTAATGTGTATGAGAGTGTGCTCCTAGCGTACTTTTATCATATCATAATGACTAGATCATGAAAATATTTTTTCTGAAACGTTTTGTAAGAGACAGAGACAGCAGTCGGCAAGCCTGTACGGAGATATGAATAACATGATTTCTCTGTGCGCCATGTAAACATCATATCCCCAATATGATCAAATACAGGATAAGCCTCATAACTCCAATATTCATGTCCATGTTAACGTACATGATTCAAACAACATGCTGTCCCTGGGTTTAGCAATACTCAGCATCCAGCAACCAGTTTATCTCTGGATTGAGTTATAAAAATGAACATTCTGATTAACCCTTACCTAGTCTATATCCACGACATTCCACTTCCGGGATTGCTCCATTGCCGACGTAAATTCCGCCGGATTTTACTCACTTAGGCCTGATGTCCCGTTACCTTGGGCTTTCTTTGTGTTGGAATTTTAACCTCCAGTGGATTTATGAGGACTATGGTTAACTGCTCCTCAGATCTCTGCAGGGTAACTCCAGACAGCTAGCTAGACTATCTGTCCAATCTGAGTGTTCTGTTGCACGACTAAAACAACTTTTGAACTCACACGTTCCACCAAAACAAGTTCCTTCCCGAGGCTATTTTGCAGAGGCGCCGTTGCTCCGTACTGCGCTTAGTGCCGCCCAAGACGATTGTGATTGGTTTAAAGAAATGCCAATGAACCAGAGCACGTTTTTCTCCTATCCCGGAATGCTGTGTGGACTAGCCAGACCCTCCTCCACAGCGCTGTGAAGGACGGTCTGGCAATGCGAGACTATCCCTTACTAAGCAAGGTCTCTTCCATTCAAGTCCCTAAAAACCATGTCAAATCTGGTAGCCTGAAATACATGTTTAGACTACAGTTTTGTATTGCTGCAATATAGCCTCCGGCCACCAGTGGCACCACTGAGCACACTGCTGCTGAACTGCATGCCATGGTGAGCACTGGGGTACATTCAATCTCAAAACGGTGTGCACCGTTTTGCTGGGGTTTCCTTGTTAAAAGACATGTTACCTTGGAGTGGTGTGAAACGGTGTGCAACAACTTTGAGTTATGTTTTCTCTTGTGCGGTAGGTGTCGAAGAGGGATAAAATAAGATCTGGAATCCCCAGGCACTTAGGCCCCAGATTCTGATTCCAATTGCCTTACACTCTAAAACGCTAAACCATCCCTCTTAAGTGTATTCGTTTTGATGATCACTTAACCAGTAGACTGAATTAAATTACTGAGACAATAGAATAAAGTCAACACTTCTTTAGTAACAGCACTTTAAAATATATACAAATACACATGCAGGCCTATACATGCGGGCTACATAACTGACACCTCCTTGTGTTTCCCAGTTATGCGCAAATGCTAGTTCCACTCCTTTTTATTCTCTCTGGGTATAGTCCTTCCTTTGTGTCCTCATTATGGGTGGGGGATGCTTCATGCACCCCAAGATGGCAGAGATCTGCCTTTACTCCAGCTAGAGTGAAACAGGAACCCCTTTATCCTGTCTTCCTTCTCTCCTCCACCGTCTTCGTGACTTGGCATAAACACATACACATTCCTATGGGCTATTTCCTGATTAGATAATCAATGGTGCTCTGTGCAATATGTGTGTAAACTGGATTAGATCATTACCCTTACTGTTAACACATGATGAGCTGGTATTGACAGGCCACATCAGCATGGGACAGTGGAAAAGTACAGAATACCCCAACAGGATGAGAGACATTGGTTGTGAAGCAACTGTCATGAGTGTGGAAGTTTACATGACTTATAGGTACACTCCAAGTCAAAGTAGTCAGTTTTCATCAATTAAAGCCTAAAAGATATTTTCCTCACTTCAGTGTGTCTCTTGTTCATTGGCTGTGTCACAAGTGATACCCAATCAGCAGAGACATGTATGTAAACTCGTAATAAAAAAATAAACAAAAAAAATAAAAACATATCTGTTTCCAGCAAAAGCATGAAATGCAGAAAATCCATGTTATGTACTTTTTTACAAATGAAATTAATGTCAGACTGACTGACTGACGTGGTGTGCATTCATTTAAGGAAAACTCTTAGATGTTCTGTGATGTATTGCCTCTGGAAGTGTATTATTCAACTTTTGTTTTTGTTAAAGAAGGAAAAGGAAAAACCCAATACTCAATGCTATCGAATTGCAACACTTCTAGAATCAGAATACTTTTAAAATAAATTAAAATGGCAAAACATATTGAAGCGGAACAAAAGCATATCGCCCCAGCCCTATTGATCATACTCTTCCTTTTTCTTCTGTTGCCATAAAAGTTAGAACTATCTTTCCTCTACAATGACTTCTCTATTAAAAAAAAAAAACAACACACACACACACACACAGTGCTTACACAAGCTGTTGCTAATTTCTGATTTCTATCTCAGCTAACAGTGTGGATATTTTAAAAATAACCCTCACTGTTAGGAGGAACTCTCTCATCGCTTAAAGATGCCACCAGCTCACCACAGCTATTGCCACTGTGGGATAGCTGTCACAGTTTACAAACTGCACAAGGCACAGTGACATTTCCATTATCTTTTATGGAGGCTCAGCTCTAAATGAGCACACTTTATTTTGGTATGTCCTTCCCACCTTGGCACCTCATATGTGTGAAAGTACAAAAAGTTTCCAAGTACCACCCTGGCAGGAGAACTGCACAGCCAAAACTAACACACTGTTAGCAAGGATGTGTGTATTTTCAACTGCTTAACGCTCTCTCCAAATGAACAAAGCAAACTTTATTCGGTATTGCAGAGAGTGTAGGAAAAGACAGAAGCAGTTTAATTTGGGTGAGAAGGACGTGTAGGAGAGAGGACGACGGGTTTGCACAAAAGAAGCTTTTCTTCTGGTGAACAGGGTGCCATCTGTGTATTTAGGCTCCCGTGGCATTCGGTCTGTAGCGTATGCGACGAGTCATTTGGGGGCATAGGCCCACCTGCTGGCAACAGAAAAAGTGTGGTTTAGAAATTAATCTAGAGTCATGTCGTTGCTAAGCAACGCAGTGGTTGTTGTGTGTTCTATTCACCTATGTTATATAAAAACAAGATATAATAGAAAAGAAAAGAAACATGATTAAAAAAACAAAGAAAAAAAGTGGCTGCATCTTTAAAGGGTAACTACCGTTGTTTTCAACCTGGACCCTATTTCCTATGTTTTTGTGTCTAAGTGACTGATGGGAACAACAATCTTTGAAATTGGTCCAGTATTAAGCAAGATCGCTGTAGTCGGCAGCGGAGAAACAAGCTACAATGTAAGTTAATAGGGCAATATTTACCTTCACGAAAGTGCTTGTTTTGCCACTGACAGGTTCAGATTAATATTCTAAGTGTCTGACAACATTATGGACAACTTTTTTTTAAACATAAAAACATCTGCGAAATTGTGTTCGCTAAACTCACCAGAATCCATGTAAATAAACAGTAATTTTAGCATCGTAAAATAGACTTCATACAGAGTCGACAGAAACAAAATAAAACTACGAAAAGCCATTTTGGGTCGTCTTTCCACTTTTCCAACCATCATGACTCTAGTTTTGGTTGAAATAAACACATAGTTTACTGATTTATATTTGAAAATATGATGCTAAAAGTATTGCTTTTTTAAATGGAGTCTGGTGTGACTTCAGAGCTGTTTCTGGTGGGAACAACAATCTTTGAAATTGGTCCAGTATTAAGCAAGATTGCTGCAGTCGGCAGCAGCGAAACAAGCTACAATGTAAGTTAATAGGACAATTGTCCAGCTTGTATTTACCTTCACAAAAATGCTCATTTTGCCACTGACAGGCTCAGATTAATATTCTAAGTGTCTGACAACATTATGGAAAGGATTTCTAAGGAGGTCTACCTTTCTGTTAAAGAGTAAGATCCTTTTTTTAAACATAAAAACATCTGCAAAATTGCGTTCAGCTAAACCCACCGGACCATGTTAATAAACAGTAATTTTAGCATCGTAAAATACACTTCAAAGTCCACAGAAACAAAATAAAACTATGAAAAGCCGTTTTGGGTCATCTTTCCACTTTTCCAACCATCACAACTCTAGTTTTGGTTGAAATAAACACATAGTTTACCGATTTACATGTGAACATATGTTGGCTTTATACACGCTAAAAGTATTGTTTTTTTTTAAATGGAGTCTCGTGGCTTTAGCACTAGCAACTGCAAAGCTGTTTCTGGTTAAACAGAAAGGTCTCAAAGAGGTTTTAAAGGTCTATCTCTGAAGGGAGGCTCTGTGTGACTCTGATCTCTTCTCTTCTTTGCCCTAGTGCTCTTCCAACTTGTCCTCTTCTTCCTCCTCCTCCTCCTCCTCCTCCTCCTATTTTTAGACTATCATTCAGTCGGTCCGCTATTGTCTGCCACGCTTTTTCTCACGTTTTTGTTTTTTTTACAGAGGCCGTGTAAAAAAGTAGTATCCTTCTTTACTTATTATATTATATAACAATATAATATGCACACTGTAAACATGAATGTAACAGAGTATATTCATCAGTTATATAAGGTCATAAATATAAGGTCAAAAACCATTGGGGTGTCCTCTCCCTGTTGTTACATGAATATACAGTCTACAGTCTACACTATATAGTTATTGGTTCAGTGAACTAAGACTGTAATTTGGGAGGATTGTACAATTAGGATATGTTCTTTAAAATGTACAATCCTCCCAAATTATAGTCGTTACAAACAAAATTAATCAACTCAAATACTTTAAGGTGCATTGGTCCACTATAGAAACACACATGTACAGCACTTTATATATTGCACTTAGTAACAGACTTCATTTAAAACACATTTGGCAACTTTATCAGCCTTTTCTGATTATCTCAACAACTGCCATAATATATTCATCAAACTTCTAACAACAATATGAACAGCAGTCTTCATACAGCAATATAACAGTAACAATGTCACATAAATAAATATAAAAAAAATAATGGTCACAACTTTAAATAATAACAGTACTTAAATGAACAGCAATATGCTATATTGTATTGTATATTGTAATATAATATATGTTTTTATTTTAATGCAGGCTAATAAAAATAAGGTAAAACCTGCTGCTGAGTGAACAGAAAAGGTTCCAGGATTAATGAATCCTGGCTGTTAGCCTGGTCAGGAGCAGGCTAGCTGTAGGGAATAAATCTCCATGGTAACATAGGTGCCTCTGCTTTTGTGAAGCTAAGTTGGAAGGCTAAGTTGAGCCAGGATAACTGGGAAATCCCGGCTTAATCCCTTATGGTTTTGTGAAATAGCCCTCTGGTGTATAAGTGTAGCATTTTCATTAGTTGTGTTTGGAAAAGGAAAGCAAGTCCCCTCCTGTTAGATGTTTGTGTCTTAGGTGGAGAAAAGTGTGTAGTGTTTTGAAAAAGGTGTTTGATGCAATTGAAAACTGAGTGAAAGGCTGAGAAATAGCTTATGGTTTTGGAGATTTGGTGTATAGTTTTGCTCTTCGAGTGAGATGTTGTGTGTAAGCAGTTGTAAAAAGCTGTAATAACCGGGCGGCTGCGTTTTGAATTAGTTGTAACTGAAAAAAGGCAGCCTAGGAAACGCTGAGGTAGAGGGAATTACAGTAGTCCAGCCTGGATGATATTAATGATTCTTTGTACATCAGAAGGTAATGGGTAATGTCAAATTTTGGAGATTGTTCTGAGTTGGAAGAAACTTAGTCTTGTTTTGGCAGACCTTCCTCCACAGCGCTGCGGAGGAGGGTCCGGCTAGTCCACGCAGCATTCTGGGATGGGAGAAAAACGTGCTCTGGTTTATTGGCATTTCTTTAAACCAATCACAATTGTCTTGGGCGGCGCTTAGCTCTGCACGGTTCCGCTGTAAAATAGCCTCGGGAAGGAACGTGTGTACGTTCAAAAGTTGTTTTAGTTGTGCAACAGAAAATTCAGATTGGACAGATAGTCTAGCTAGCTGTCTGGATTTACCCTGCAGAGATCTGAGGAGCAGTTAACCATAGTCCTCATAAATCCACTGGAGTTTAAAATTCCAACACAAAGAAAGCGGAAGGAAAAGGACATTAGCGAAAAGACATGCTTCCAGTGGAATTTCCTGCAGAACATCGTGGATATAGACTAGACGAAACTGGACCTGACAACATAATTTACACGTCTGTTAAAGATTATATTTTTGGGGGCATTTTTTAGGCCTTTATTTCTAAAGGACAGCTTACACTTTAAAGGGGAGAGAGAGGAGGAATGACATGCAGCAAAGGGCGGAGTCAAACCCATGGCCGCTTTGTCCAGGAGTAAACCTCTATATATGGGCGCCCGCTCTACCAGGTCAGTTAACCAGGCGCCCAAATGTCTGTTAAAACTTTGATCACCATCAAATAAAACACCCAGGTTCTTAGCATGTGGTCTGATATAATGCAGAAAGGTGATTGAGATTCTGGGCTCAGTGGTATGGTGGGGGGGGGCTCTGTTTTGTCCTCATTTAGCTGAAGAAAATTATGAACCACACAATGTTTGATTTCTTGGACGTCTTTACGTCGACTGCCTGATTATGGGAATTTAGAGGAACTGAGTACTGAGTGTGATTGATTTGGGTCACTTAGCATACTTGCCAGGGGGTGGATTGAATCAGTGATTAATTAAGGTAGATGTAACCTTTTTTTTCACCAGCAGCTTCTTCTCTGCTGCAGCTGCATTTGACATCTGTGTTTTGTTCCATTCACAGTCCCATAGTTTATCAGGACTTTTTCATGTGACTTTTTGCTTTTAGTCTCATAACGGATGCAACTTGAAATGTAGCGAAAAAACGATTCCTGCAGGATTTTACAATGTATAGACCCCATACATCGTCTCTCTCCTCTGCTGTGCGTGCTACTATTAGTGCGTCAGTTCAGGCTGTTCTCATGAACCAAACATCATATAGCTAAGAAAAGTCAAGCACTGTATAAATACTTATGTATTCCACATATCTTTTGCTGTATGCACCATAGTGACTGCTGCTATATAAGATGGCCGCGTACGAAGGAGGTCAGAGTGGATATGTGGTTCACGAAACACAGGACTTTTAAGCCAAGGAGTGGAGTTCGCTTCCCTGGGAAAACAAAAGACTTTCACCTAGGAAATGCGTGTTCCTTGGGAGTGTTTTAATCCAAACAACAATCTTTTTCCTAAATTTAACTAGTAGTTTTGGTGCCTAAACTAACAGTCGTCGTTGCATAACTTTACCGCAATGTTCGCCGAAACGACCGGCAGCCCGCAGTGCTCTGTACCCGGCTCAAAGTCACTTATTCTTGGGTTAACTAAATTACCAACTACCGATGATACGACGGAGTACCATGCATAGAACCGTAGCCGTCATGGCAGAGCTCTGTAGCAGCTTTAAACAACTAGCAACTGCCGCTCGGCGTCATGGAGCTCGTAGCCAGCCACTGTAGCTGGTGTCACATAACCAGCCTGTAGTCACCTAGTTTCGTAGGCTATCATACGTATTGGTGTGCATACATTTTCGTATCGTAATATCATACGGACCCGTTCATGAGAATGCGTTCGTCAGTTTGTGTTTGTTGTGTTTTCCCTGTAAGAACGTAACCGCTTTGAAACATCAGAAATAATGTTTTATTCATTCAATTCACAGCTTTGTTTTCACTACCACCGCTGCTCTTTCTCTCTGTGGCTTGTTGAGCAGGAAGGAGGGGCCAAGTTTAGTCAGTGATACTAATAACATATTATACTTTTAAGTAAAAATTCCGCACTCTAAAACTGTAGAGGCACCAAATCGCAAGAAATTCCAATGTTACGCAATGTTGCAATATTGACAGGATCGAAGGATCATTTAGAAAAGTAACTTTCCTCAAGGTAAAGGCTGCATTGAGCTGGTCTCTCAACAACTTTAGAACATCATTTGGCGGTGATTATTTTATGCATGTTTTCATTTTATTAATGCAAATTCTAGTCTTTTATCTCGTCAATAGCTCTGTGTGTGTGTGTGTTTTCATGAGTTTTCTTTGATTAAAGATCTTAAGGTGGTACCTACTCAATATTTCCTGCAGCTGCTTCACAGTGAAAGCCTTCAAACAAGACAACCAAGTGCTGGTGCCCCCTAAACAGCTAAAAGGGATTTTCAGTGTTCCCATCATTTCCTTACCTATATACCTTTACAAAGCAGATTTTTTTTTTTTTAAAGTTTGAGTCCTGCATTGTTTACATCCATCGGCAAGAACGCGTATATGCAACTGCATGCATGTGCGTTCCTCGTGTGCCTGCACGATAACAAAGAAAACTGGGATCCACTCAAAAATATTGCTTCATAGCACTACTGGTGGTCATAAACTAAAACATAGACACACACACACACACACACACACACACACACACACACACACACACACATACACAGGGTTCTGTCATGTGGTGCTGTGTGTGGCCTCGGTCTATAGAGGGAGACAATGCAAAAGTGACAGGTGACTGTGTGTGTGTGTGTGTGTGTGTGTGTGTGTGTGTGTGTGTGTGTGGCGTTATTGTCCACTGTGCAGGCGACCTTCACGTCCATCCCATCACTGCTGGATGGTGATTGCTTGGCTGAAAGGCTGCTGCTTGGCAGCTCATTTTTCTCTCTTGATGTTCTTATTTTTTTTATTCGACACCTCCTTCATCTTAGCAATGACCTCTACACAAAGACATAAAAAAATTAGGACAGGTCATTCTTGTGACTCAACACGCACATGTACAGTTTGTCCAAGCTGTGGCATGCTGCATATCGCTCTCATCTTTACCATCCATGGGCATGGGCTGAAGGAGCTTCTGTAGGTCAATACCACTACTGATATTTTTGGACTCAGGACACTGATAAGGGAACAATCGTGGTCATAGTTGAAAGAAACCATAGTTGATTTCAGTAATAAACGGGAAACGTTTATGGGGGCAAAGTCCCCCATGGTGTTGACAACCCTGACCCTCTTCTTCTGCTGACTTTGTGATAGAGGTCTTCATGGGTCCAGAAATCCATGCCGGAACCCAAAAAGAGCTGGACACTAACTACCTGGAACCGAGCTGGACCCGCCTATTACTTAAAAGTTGGGACCCGGACCTGTGCAGAATAGACAAATTTTGAACTCAAACCCCAGTGGACCCAGGAGACAAAGACCCAATCGGTAGTAATGTCCAAATGAAGCTTCGTGATGCATTTAAAAAAAAAATTTGAGCCCAATAGATGGCTCTCTCTCTGTTTAACGAAGGGTTAAAAACACACTGAAATGCCATTCCTTGAGCTTTTTTTTTCTTTAAACCAAGAGTGCCATCTAGTTGAGGCAATATATCGACTGCAAATACAACTAACGGTTCATGAAGCTTCATTTGGACCTCACTACCGATGGGCACCAATTTGACAGCTGATTGCTATTAACAAGTCAACGTTAATTTACAAGGTTTTTTTGTTATTCCTCTCTTGCTGATTGAAACAGCATGGTTAATCCACTCATTATCCAGCTTAAATGTCCACTTGCTGTCACAGTGACGGATTATGGCAAACGTGGCTCGTCAGCTTTGCAGTTTTGTTGCATCTAGCTTAATCAAGATAACTGCCCTTCTGAAATACAATAACGCTTGCTTATTGCTACCGCTGCTAATGCTAGCATCTCTAATTTGCTGCCTTACTTGTGCTCTCTGACCCTTAACCTCCTGGCAGGGCCATTAGCTCGCACAGGTCATTTGGTATCACCAATCACATCACAGATGCACTTACCCAAATGTCTTCCTTATATGATGCCTATTCTAATATGGAAATGTAATACTGCCTTTTTTTTTATCTGTGTCCACTGTTGGGGCCAACTCATTTTCAATATCTATCATAGTGTCATTATCAACATATGGATGGCATACTTTCGCCTCATGGTGGTACTTAGTTGTCTGTCTGTGCTCGCCAGTCTCCGGGGAGGGAGGGGTGGATGATGTGGGATGATTGTTTAGGTTTGTGTTTCTTGTTTGTTATGAAGAAACCAATAAAAATAATTGAATAATAATAATAAAAATAAATCTTAAAACTACAATCCATCCTATGCAGCTTCCTACATTTGCTGGGTGTTTCCAAACTGCAAAATGCCGGGGTGCCTGTTTGCATTCTAGCAGTGCTACAACATTCAACCCCTTTGCAGACATCATAAACACTGGACTGGTTTGCCATTGAAGTGAAGATCAGAGTGAGTACTTGAGGAGAGACTAGTGGTAAGGGTTATCTTACCAAACAAATATAAGACATGCTTTGCTCTAGTCCTGTGATGTCTGTGATCAGACCCCGATGATGATATGCCATGACATCTGCTTTGACAAATGTATCTGTCAGCATCCATAGACAGTGCCATTATAGAAATGAGTCCCATCAATCAGCCTAAGGAAGTGTGATATGTATGTATACATGTATAAAAGGGGCCTCTCACATCTCCACAATGCCCAGTTTGCCTTGTTGGGAATACAGTCAATATATGGCTCCTCTGTTAACAGCCATAGGGCCCTATTTTAACGATATAAGCGCACGGCGTGAAGCGCCTGGCGCAAATGGGTTTAGGGTGTGTACGAATCCACTTTTACTAGTCTAATGGCGGAAAAAAGGGTCTGTGCGCCGGTTGCATGGTTCATGGTTGTACTTAGTGTCTTAATAAATCATAGGTGTGGCGTAACATGCAATAAACCAGTTGGAGTGTCATCTCCCATTCCCTTTAAAAGCCAGGCACGTTTGTACCTCAGGGCATTGCTATTATGATGGCGGATTTGCTAAGCAGGAAGGAGAGATTTTCAGGAGAAGAAACAGATCTGCTTGTGCGGGAAGTGAAAGTGCACGAGCAGATCATATAATACTATTTCACATTGTAATATTTTTATTTGTAATCTTTTGCATGTTTGTGTGCTGCTGCGGGTCCCTGTGTGTGTAACAAGCATAGTCTGTGCGCGCTGTTAACGAGCCTATGCACATTTTACTAATTTGCTGTTAAAATAACAATAAAATGCTGCGTTAATGACTTTAGACCAGGTTTTTGTTGGTCAATGGCGCGATCACTTTCCGCTGCCTCAAGATAACAATACACCAAGAATGAACCTGAACACACCTGCAATTGCTATTTAAACGACGTGGGCGCTGGACGGGAAATTGACACTTGCGTCAGGTTCTGAGCTGCGCTGCACCGGGTGCAAGATAGGGCCCATAGTAACACCTGGACCATGAACAAAGTACTTGGTAGAGTAGAACTTTTAAATTCAGCAAAGGTCGGAGTTATGACACCCAGGGAAGCTCTAATTTCCTCCGTAGAAGCCTATGAAAATCTACTGTTTCACAGCACTTCAGCTGAGAAATGAAAGGGAATTCACATACAGAGTGGTTTATACATACCAGAGTTTGTATTCGACTAAGTAGAATACACTTATTTTGGTAAAGTTCAACATGATAGTGTATGGTAGTTTTTTAAAATGGGTGCATTTGTCACGAGTCACTTGGTCTTCACACTCACTGTATCGGGCGTCAGACAGTCCGGCAAAAATGCAGGTCCCCCATTTATTTTGAATGGGGGTAGTACATTCAGGCTGTGAAGGTTGGGGACGCAGGGGGAAGAAGTGGGGACAGATGGAGAAACAACTTTTGGAGAAACGTAACCCAACGTTGCCCGACAGTAAAGTTGAGGAAAAAAAGGGTTTAAAGTTTTCAGGCTGGACTGCAAACTGTAAAACCCATTGTAATGCTTCATTTTGTCTTTTTCTAGGCTCATCATTTTACCCAAAAAATCATCACAATGCAGAGCTTAACCTCTGCATGTGGACAATCTTGATGAAATCTACCAACAATTTGTGTTCTCGGCTTTCCTATCCATTTTAACTAGTTTGTTTAAGAAGATTTATCTTAGTTTAATTATTGTTTACCATCCATAGCTTATAGGAGTCAAGTTGTATAAGTACTACTCATATTTATATTGAAATCAATATGCTGCTTTGAAAACCTCTGGTCTCAGATTTCAGATATGGATCAATTAATTCCACCTTGTGCTTCATAATCACAGTCAATTTTATTATATAGAGACCCTTAATAAATCATACTGCATGGATGTCAATAACAATGCCTTATTATGCTTTATGAGTTTCATAGAGCACAAGAGAGTTCTGGCCAATGCACTTGTTTTGTAGTGCTTACTTTTAAGAACAGGTCAGGAGAAGTGTTTAAATGTAATCTTTCCTGATTGACAGGCATACTCCTCTGGAGCCATTTGGCCTCAGCCTAGATACAATGGATTACAAATGTTCTGTAGCATTCTCACCTCCTCTCGTATTTTAAGCTGGTAAAACGGCAGCTGCTGGCCTCACCTTTCACTGTGAGAATTATCAGTTTCTTACATCTTTCAGGCTGATGGCCTGTTGATGGCCAGGATAACCCTAACATGAAGCCATTTCAGAATAAGGGCGTTTTTTACACCTAGAGCTTGTTTGCTCTGGTCCAAATCAGTTGATGAGTTTGTAAACTTGGAGCGTTACCCCCTTGGTTTGGTTTCATTTCACATGGAGAGAAATCCTAGTGAACCAAAATGCATCACTACAAATCACGCAAGAACGTTCACTCCGCTTATTGATCAGATGTGTCTGGGGCGGGACCAAGAAAGTAAATACAGGAAGAAGGTCCTGTGTTTTGGACTAGTGCATATTTCTCCCATCTCCATGGTCAAACCAGCTCATTTCATTAAAATCATTTTTTGTTTTTGCGAGCGACAGTACTACGTCTGCATTGCTCACCCAAATTTCGCTCTGCTCTGCCGGCGTCTGTCTCCAACTTTAGCGGCGGCTGGTTTGACCACAGAAATTAGAGTGACGGTGAGGATGACCTCAGTATATTTCTGTGAGAGAAACATTGCAAGCTGCTACAGTTTGCATATTCTGATGCATTGCAGATTGCAAATAAGACCTGACTACAGGAGCCGTTTAGCTCGGAATTGCACCTGGTAGTTGGGTCGGATCAAATTCGGATCATATTCTCACCACAAACTAACCGTACTGAAGCCTACCAGAGTTTGTTTATAACTGGACATGGGTGTTATTGCTGATCACACCTGTCTAAATGAACCTAAACAAGGAAGGTGTAAACACATCCTAAAGGCCCTGACACACCAAGGAGATTGTCGGCCATCGGTCCAAGTTGGGCCGACGGTGAGCGTCCGTCACTCGGCTTCGGCATCGACATGAGGATCCCATGATTGAAAAGTGGTAGTGAGGAAAGAGCGCACAGAGAGGGCTCTTTTCATTTTCATCTCATATCCAATACACCAATACAATACACATAGGGCTGGCAAAACTGGCCAAAACACATTGGGTTCTAATGATTGGAGTATCTATTTTTGCACATTATGTCCATAATATAGCAAACATAGGAGATACACAATAACTACTTGTGTAGTATATTTATTAACATAAACATGTCTTTTAAAAGATCTACAGACCTACACATTACAAAATAAACTAACTTTAAACTAATATCCTATACCGTGATATTTAATATAAAGACCGTAACGTTAGACCTCTCTTTCTGCACCAACTAAGCCCCCTAGCAAGCAACCTAGCAAACTAGCTAGCCAGCCGACCGGCGACTAAATTGGTAAAATGTAACAACTTAATATTTAATTCACACGCTCACATTGATATCGCCAGATGAGTGACAACTTGAAGGAATGTTGGGTGGAATTAGCAAGCTAACGTTAGCTAACTAGCCAGTGCTGCTGCGGCCGCTCGGTCCCTCTGCTCTGCTCCCACCGCTCTGCTCCCACTGTAGGGAGTCTTTGCCGAGAGAACAGATGACAGCCCGGGAGTCTGGTTAGCCATCGCCCGGTGTCTGCTCTCTTCCTGGCGGGGAGTGAAGCAGAGGGACCGTAGTATAGCCTCTGTGCTGCTGCTGTTGTTTTGTGCAAACGCTGTTTAGTTGTGGGTAGTTTTATAGCATTTGGATCCTGTTTCCCTTTTTGAATGAAGAATAGATTAACGCCGCCTGCTGGCATGGATAATTATTTTCTTCTGACGCCGGCACAGAACGTACTTAGTAGATGGCCGTCTTTGCAGTGTATTCACGTGCATTTAGCAAACTGCAATTTGCAAGAAAGACAAACTGCCAGTCGGCCTTTGTCGCCACAAGATTTTAGCTGTCTGCTTGGTGTGTCAGGGCCTTAAGAGGGGCCAATTTTCTAACTGACGCGCCAGATGGTTTGTTAACACTGAACCATCTGAGAAGCCGTCATTGGAAACTGTTTGGAAAAGGGCAGGTGGTAATTGGATCAACCATCTGTCTTTCACATTAGCCATTGTTGTTTTGAACAGTCACAGCCATGGCATCACATACACCTAAACCACGGCCGTAGCTGCCAGTAGCTCCTCACCGGACGTTGATTGGTTCGGTCCACTGCTTGTTCAAACACAAAGTCATTACTTGAAGCCCGACAAGATGCATTTTCGTGTGATACCTGTATGTGATCCCAGGATTTCCTGATCTGGTGATATCGTGAGAATCCAGCTGTTGTGCAAGGCAACCAAGTTTCAGCTTGTTTCAGGAAGAATTCCTCCACAAGCTTTCCAACACACTGGAAAAGGTTCTCTCAAAAACACATTGGGCGCGTAATCATCACATATTGCAGTGTAGGGCAGCTATTTTAATTTCGACGCCCATGTTATCCAATCTGTCAGTTCATACCGGGCGTGTAGCGTCCACGTTGGCCTGCTCGCTGCAGCGATAGTTTCGGCGTCTCCTCTAGTTCTTGCGCGAGATGCGAGCGTATGTGTCAAGCCAGGCAGGTAATCACATACAGAAAGACCACAGAGCACCCGGATACGTTACAAAAATAAAACATTCAAAATAAAACGGGCTTTTCCACCTTTAATTTTTGACAGGACAGATAGGTGAGAAAGGGGAGAGAGAGGGTGAAGACATGCAGGAAATCGTCACAGGTCAAGGAATAAACCTCTCAGTATATGTGCGCCTGCTCTAACCACTGAGCCAACCCGGCCACATAAAACACTTAGGTTCATGGTGAGTTTGGCTGCCTTGACTTCTCACAGCGAGAAACACGATCAGGCACACGGACAGAGAGACTGATGGACAGACAGAGAGAGTGACACATACACACAGGCTACAATTACCACAGTTTTCCCCACTCATCCTGAGAGAGAGAGAGAGAGAGAGACGCACCCAGTGTGTTTTCGCTTTTAGGCATTGAGCAGTGAGCAAATGCACCTTAGTTAAAGAATTTTCTCGTTCCCTTCTGCAACTTTATATGAACATTTTTAATGACATAACACCAGCATAGAATGTTGATAGAAAATCAAAATCAACAGCATGCTTGTTTTGAGAGTGAGTGTCTCAAAGTGTGTTATAACCCTGAAGGAATACAACTGCATAAATTGTTATATTAGCCAGATATACTGCCAATTTTGTATATTGTCATTTTTATCATATTACCTGAAGCGTGTGATTATTTCGAGATGTGCCCTGTCGTCAGTGTGAAAGCTTTGATAAAAATTGCTTGTATACGTCTGTGAGGAATGTTGCAGCCATGGTGGGCGGAGGAGAAATAGGGTTGTCGTTTGGCCTTAATCATCACATCCTTGGAGAGGAGATGCAAAGTGCCAGATGTTATTTGTGCTGCTTGTAAAATGATTGGAAAAGAGAGGGAGAGGGCTAGAGAGCGAGACACAGAATGACAGTTACATAAAAACACAAGGCCGAGGGTACGCTGACACTACATGTCATGCTAAAGGGCAAATGAGAGGTGGCAGAGATGTTATTCTACATGTTAAATATTCAGATGGGGATGGGGTAAAGAAAAGCAGAACCCCTGTGTGACCTCTTTTGTGGTTTGTGTGTGTGTATAGGTTCTGAAATGTCAGGCAGTCTCACTACTAACCAGCAACATTTCTATCTGGAGGGGAGACATGGAGAGAAAAGAAAACACACACACATCCATAGTGTAGCTCCCTGCACTATATGGGTTCCTAAGTTACTTAGGTCATACATGTATGTCATTTATTTACCTCATAAAGATTTAAATGAGATGGAAAGGGGAAAGTAGAGAAAGGATAAAGTGCATTTTGGTCGTTTCATTAAGATTTCTGGGTATGTCCATTTTTGTCAGGTCCATTAAAGTCAAGAACAACACAGACAATAAAAATGCTATAGGAAGTTTCATTGAATAAATTAGGAATTCAATTTGGCGGTATGGCTCTGTTCAGAGGAGTCACCTGACCTTTCATGATCACCATGAAAAAGCAGAGAGTCAGTGGACAGCAGCAGCATTAGGCGACACTCACACAGTTTAAGTATGGGAGCGCTAACTATCCCTCCCCAACCAGACCACACCTGGCAATCCTCTTGTGATAAAATTTATTGAATAAATTATTAATTTAATTTGGCGGTATGGCTCTGTTCAGAGGAGTCACCTGACCTTTCATGAGCACCATGTCAAAGCAAAGAGTCGGGACAGCAGCAGCATTAGGGGACGCTCACACAGTTTAAGACTGGGAGAGCTAAACTATTCCCCCACATGAACAGAGCGGCAACGATGACATAGAAGCGTATGTCACGTTATACACGGCAAGGTGGAGCTGGGGAGGAGGTGGGTTGCATAGATGTGAGCAGCAAGCAGTTAAGAACAAACTAAAGCAGCTTTAAGTAGGGCGCCCCGTTTGAGTGTAGCCATTTAGCAGCGAGGGAAGTTGACCAGCTGATTAGCGCATCAGCTGTTGTTGGCCAATAGTGGTTAGCAGCGTCCTGACTACTTGGCCTGCCAGAACTGAGGCTGGATGCTCAATGTATTTGTTTATAAGGACAATGTACATTAATCAACATTTCTGCGATGTGCCAGTGTTAGCCAGCTGCCGTATTTTCAACTGCAGTCCTTTGGAGAGATGTTTTGAAACCGATGAGGTTACGAGTACCAAACCGGTGCTTTGTGTCTGAAATATTTTCAAACATGAATCTATAAGCGCATGAACCTATATGCCCTAATATGTCACACATTTTAAAAACCTACAGCAAGTGTTTGACTGAAAGTAATTTCCCCCCTCATGACAACATATTGATTTGAGTTATAGTTATTATACACCAGAACAGTCAAGATAACAAACGCCTGATTTTGCTTTTGGGGAAACTGGTGCATTGCACCAGCAAATAACAAGTAATGACACGATACAACAAAGTCAAATAAAGCAAAATCATTACTAGGATAAATGAACGACACCCTGTTTTCTCTGATTCGAAACTTTCAAGCAAAAAAAGTGACCAAGGGCGCCTGGGTAGCTCACTTAGTGGAGAACGCGCCCATGTGTGGAGGTTTTCTCCTCGGCGCAGCAGCCACGCGTTTGACTCCGTCCTGCGGCCCTTTGCTGCTTGTCATTCCCCCTCTCTCACCCCTTTCATGTCTTCAGCTGTCCTATACAAATAAAGTCCTAAAAATTCCCCAAGAAATTATCTTTAATAACAAAAAGTGATCAAAATCTGCTCTCCATTCACTCAATAAGGAATGTTGTGAGATGTATTTGCTTCCAGGGAAAAAAAGAAATCTCTTTGTTTCAGAGCAACTTTTATTCACAGAATTGTGAGGCTAAAATTCCCATGCAATTTGAGTAAAATGAATACGGTTTTAATTCTTTTTTATTAACTCATTTGAAATGAAAGCCAAAATATACAAGCCTTTTTTTTCTTTATTTACCAACTGGTCGGCAGTTCAGGGGAAATATAAAGCTTTATCTTTTTTACCCTCAATTTGATTATTTAACCAACTGTGATATTATTTTTTATTTTATTGTTCAATTATATTTTTGACTCGTCTGATAAACTTTTACTGCCTTATGTTGGCTTCTGGGGTCCGTGTTATATCGCAAGTACATTTTACCAAGCCAATTCTGGTCTGACAGCACTTCTGGCAACACCCCAATCTGTGATATCACAGCAAGTCTTGAACATTAGCTGTGAGATGCATCTCACAATAGTCGGAAGTGCAATTATACAGTAAGAGGTTTTGCTCACCTTGAATAACGGGAAAAAAACAAAAAAACTGCGGTATAACTAATGCAAATGCTATACAATCGTTCATTCTTGTCTTTTTTAATGATTTGGAAAATGTGATTTGAAAATTAATTTAGCATTTTGTAGCTGTGGAAAATTATTCTTTGCTGTTTTTCTTTTCTTAGGTCATTCTCTCCTCCCACTATCCCGCCTCAGTGAGGCCTCTGTGATTTCTCCTCTTCCTTCTCCCACTTTGTCTACCTCTCTCTCTCTCTCTCTCACACACACACACACACACACACACACACACACACACACACACACACACACACACACACACATACCCACACACCATTGCTCTCTATGGGATGGTGTGTGTGTGCATTGTTAGTGTTGTAGCTCAGGGACTGTGCCTATACTCTGCGTCCCTGTACTCATTTGTCAAGTATGGTTTTGGACGCAGCTTGGTTGGGAGGGCTCAGGGTGGCAGATGGCTACAGCAGGCATCTTTCTCTCTTTTTCTCACTCTCCTCTTGTCTCCCTAGCTCCCCTGGCCTCTCTAACTTTGTCTCAGTGGGCAGTGTTCTCTGTGTAGCTATTTTTTTTAAAAGCATGACGCTGTGTACAAGTTGGCTTCCCCTGACTTGGTGAGGCTGGCATTGATCAAGCCAATCAACGACAGAAAGCGTTGGCACGCTCCTTTACTTGTCCGTGTTGCAAACTGTTGGGTATACACATTAGATTTGTAGGTTTGAGTGTATGTATGTATGTATGACTGTATGAGTGTAGAACATAGGCATTCTTTTTGTAGTCTTGGTTGCCTAAACCTAGTCTATATCCACAACCTTCCACTTCCGGGATTGTTCCGTTGCCGCCAGAAATTTCGCCGAATGTCCTTTTTGGCCGGATGTCTGTTACCTTCCGCTTTCTTCGTGTTGGAATTCTAAACTCCGGTGGATTTATGAGGACTATGGTTAAGTCCTCCTCAGATCTCTGCAGGGTAAATCCAGACAGCTAGCTAGACTATCTGTCCAGTCAGAGTTTTCTGTTTCACGACTAAAACAACCTTTGAACGTACACATGTTCCACTAAAACATGTTCCTTCCCGAGGCTATTTTGCAGCTGCACCGGGGCTCCGTGCGGCACCGAGCGCCACCCATGACGATTGTGATTGGTTTAAAGAAATAAACCAATGAACCAGAGCACGTTTTTCTCCCATCCCGGAATGCTGTGGGGACTAGCCAGACACTAGATGAGACTGGAAAACGGCCCTATCTTGCACCCGGCGCAGCACAAAGCCCAACACAAGTGTCTTTGCCAGTTTAAGACCGACGCAGTTGTCAATTTCCAGTCCGGCGCCCTCGTCGTTTAAATAGCAAATGCACCTGCGGCACAGGGAGGTGTGGTCATGTGCATTCTTGGTGTATTGCTATCTTGAGGCAGCGGAAAGTGATCACGCCATTGACCAACAAATACCTGGTCTAAATTCAATAACGCAGCCTTTCATTGTTATTTTAACAGTGCATTAGTAAAATGTGCCTAGGCTCGTGCACAGCGCGGGCACACTATGCTTGTTACACACACAGGGACGTGCAACAGCACACAAACATGCAAAAGACTAATAATAAAAATATTACAATGTGAAATAGTATTATGATATGATCTGCTCGCACGCTTTCACTTCACGTACGAGCAGATCAGTTTCTTCTTCTGAAAATATCTCCTTCCTGCTTAGCAAATCCATCATCATAATAGCAGTGCACCGAGGTACAAATGTGCCTGGCTTTTAAAGGTAATGGGAGAAGATACTCTGATTGGTTTATTGCATGTTACGCCACACCTATGATAAATTAAGACACTAAGTACAACCCTTAGGTCAAACTAGCAAAAGTGGATTCGTACACGCCCTAAACGCACCTGCGCCAGGCGCTTCACGCCGTTTGCTTAGATCGTTGCAGAAGAGCAGCGTTGAGGACAAGACTTGAGGACAACCTACTTATCCTGCCTCATGACATTCATTTTCGACAAGTATTTTCTCATCCCAGGACATTCAGACTATATTTACAAGCAATTTACAAGTATCATTGAAATAGATTCCATGTCCTTGTCTTTGATGGAAACACGAAGAGACGCGTAGAGAGAGAGATAAAAAGGTACGAAAAAAAGACAGGGAGAAAGGAAGGACAGACGGTAACAGAGCAAACAGACCTAGAATTGGACAGAGGGACAGAGGGGGAATGACAAAGTAGCAGATAATCCGGCAAATATAGATGAAGGCGATGATGATGAAAACTAAATGCCCCAAATCCCTTCCAGAGAGACATTGATTGGTATAAACAGGAGATAAATTGAAGAGAAGAATGGATGATTTAACCAAAGGAAAGAGAGAGAGAAGACGAAAAAGGGAAAAGTGAAAATAATAAAAAGAAAGAGAGCAGGAAATGAAAAAAGACAAGGAAGAAGACAGTAGTGAAAGACCTATATGCTGGGAAGAGATTTGGATGCAGAGAAAGATAAACAGGAGGGACATTTAGCATATTTTATCTTCAGGGCTTTGTTCATCAGTCAGCTTTATTGAGTTCTGTGAATCCTTCACTTAATCTCCATTTTTCATCTCTGTCAAAGAATACAAATGCCATCAGATTTAATAAGTACAGGAAGTTAAGAATTTCTGGACATTAAGTTAATTTGATGCTGACTCATGATTTGAGCCAAGAGCAAAAGGTATAGCAAGTATAACAGTTTATACATTTGTGTGACATCCCTGCAGCATACCTATCTTGATAGCCCAGGTTGTCATCTTCCTCTCTCTTCTCTTCCTCAGCTGCCTAAACCTCCGTTTGTCTCAGTTTACATGTAACGTGCAAACAAAGTTTTCCAAAATCTCCACTCTGGCCGGAGGTTTTTACTCGTTTTCAGAGGCGAGTTCTCAGTTTGCTTGTAAACGAAGGGCACAAACGAAAGGTAATGTCTCCGTTTTTCAAAATAACCACGTATGTGTAAACAGGGCCTTAGACCCCAGAGGGGTTTAATCAACATTTCTGTAAATGTGCCAGTGTTAGCCAGCCAGCTAATTTTCAACTGTAGTCCTTACGCAGGGTTTCCACAGGCAGTGTTTTTCAACTGCACCTGGTGACCGTGACAGCGGATTCCAAGCGGATTTGTGTCACCACATGTGCCGACGTTTTGCAGACAATTAGTTGTTGGTGTTGATATACGTTTTCTATCAGTTTATATCTGGCCTAACACAACTGTTTGGTAAGTTTTTTTACTCTAGGCACACACTTTGCCGTTAAGTTTTATTGACGTTATATTACTAGCAACACACCAGTTTGTACAATGCTAACGTTACGACAACGCTACTACTACTAAAACACATATCTATAAAAACTCACCAGGCATACCAACTGCCTCGACAACCCTCTGCCAAGCTAGCTTAGGGTGACCAGATTTCCCAGAACTAAAACCGGGACACCTTGTGCGTGACCATAGTGCTTGTGCACGCACACGCTTTTTTAATGTGAACAGGTCAGACATAGACACAGACATATTAGACACAATTTGGCCAACAGCACACGTAGGCCTACTGCTCACAACATAATGGGGTATCTCAGTTAATATTCGTGAATTTTCTAGTCATATAAATTGTCTTTTCAGGAAACCGTGACCTGTATGTAGTAAGTAGCAGTGACTGATTGGGAAGTACTACAGCAATCAGAATGAGAAAAACTAATTTCATTGAATTTTGGTTAATATTTTTCAAAGAAAATTGAGTCCTGCATCCATATAAATTGTCTTTTCAGGTAACCGTGACCTGTAGTAAGTAGCAGTGAGTGATTGGGAAGTAGCCTACTACAGTAATCAGAATGAGATTTTTATTTCATATTTTCCAGAAATAATAACTGAACTGTACGTACTGGGAAGTAATGCAATCATCATGAAAACAAATTATTAGTGAATATTTTTTATTATATCTATATTAAAAAGTGACAGATAAGAAGAGGCATTGCAACATTTACAAATACATTGCGCTGGCTGCACAGATTACGCAGACGCAGACCGCTACGATTGACTGAGACACACACACACACATTGTTAAAATCATACGCTGGACGCTTTATTAGTCTTTCTACATGGGTTTAGTTAATGATCTGGCTATAATAAGACCACGTCGGCTAAGTAATCGCTGACAACGGGGACAATTTCATAGTGGTTGGTGTAAACCGGGACATTTTAGCTTCCCGACAGGCTTTTGTCGGGACTCGGGAAACGCAACTCAAAATCGGGACTGTCCCGGTCAAACCGGGACGTCTGGTCACCCTAAGCTAGCTGTTAAAATCCCTGTAGTCATACAGAGACTCTGAGTCAACTTTGGGACAGCGGGGAGAGCGGTGAACATCCGGAACATTCCAGAACATAGTAATCCATTTGAAGGGTAATTTTGTTTAATCAGAAACAGCTCTGAAATCGCCATCACCAAACCCACCAGACGCCATTTAAATAAACAATACTTTAAGTATGTATAGAGCCAGCATAGTTTCACATGTAAATGGGTGAATTAAGGGTTTATTTCAACCAAACCAGAGTGGTGATTGTTGGAACAGTGGAAAAATGAACCAAGACGACTTTGAATGAAGTGTGTTTTGCGACGATAAAATTACTGTTTGTTTAAACGACGTCTACTGGGTTTGGCGATAACAATTTTGGGTTTTGTTTCATGATGTTGTTTCAGATCTTACTCTTTAATAAAAAGGTCTATCACTGATCTTTTTAATAATGTTGTCAGACAGTTGTCAGTGGCAAAACAGCACTTTTAGTGGACGTAAAATCAAGGTGCTCAATTACCCAGTTACGTTACTTTGCAGCATGTTTCGCCCCGCTGCAGACTACATCGATCTTGCTTGATACTGGTCCAATTTTTGTTCCCATCAGTCACTTAGACACAAAACATAGGAAAATATGGTCCAGGTTTAAAAGATTAAATTACTCTTTAACAAAAGTAATATGTAATCTGATTACTATGCTCATTTTGCTCTTGTATGTGATAGAATTGCTTCCCAGCCTTGTCCACTGCCTTCTCAATAAATGCTCAAGAAGAGGGGATCATTGAAGCAGCAAGAGCAAAAAGGAGGAGGGAAAACTAAGATCCACTGTCCACTAAGATCAAACCTTTGGCTTGTGTGTTGATAGATTGGACTTATCTCTGTGTTGTTGCTTGTAAGGCCTAAGGGGCTTTTTGGAGATAAGATTTGCCCTCCTTAGACATTTTCCTAGGGGTCATAAGTGAACAAACAATTTAGAGGGTCCACATCTATACTATTTCAAGCAATAACCCCAGGGCTACTACACTGTCAGTCTAAAAACGTTATGCATCCTAATCACTTGACCAGCCAGTTAATGGGATTTAACTATTTTACTATTTTGGACATTCTGGTCAAAGGTGTGCTCACCTTTGCTCACGCAGCGAGGCGCCGGAGGAGAGGGAAACGGGCCGGTGCGCTTGTGCGTCTCCACCAGCGAGGATTACACACACCGTTCCCGGGAGTATTCCTCTCTAACGTGCGCTCACTGCCCAACAAACTGGAGGAATTACAACTGCTGTTGGTGAGAAACCGGGACTTTTCTTCATCTGCTGTTTTGTGCTTCACGGAGACGTGGCTCTGTCGATTAATACCGGACTCTGCGCTGCAGCTGGCAGGCTTCTAGCTTTTCAGAGCGGACAGAGACACGGATCTCTCCGGCAAAACTAAAGGTGGAGGAATCTGTTTCTACATCAACAGCGGCTGGTGCAACGACGTGACAGTGATCCAGCAGCATTGTTCTCCTGACCTGGAATATTTCATCATAAACTGTAAACCTTTTTATTCACCCCGTGAGTTCCACTCATTCATTATGGTCGGTGTTTACATCTCACCGCAGGCCAACGTGCAGGCCGCACAGCGCATGCTCGCCGACCAGATACTGTGTGTGGAGCGGACCAACCCGGACTCCCTAGTTATTGTCCTTGGAGACTTTAATAAAGGGAACCTCACTCATGAACTCCCTAAATATAGACAGCATATTAAATGCCCGACCAGAGAGGAGAACATTCTGTATCACTGTTACACCACAGTCAGGGATGCTTATCACGCAGTCCCCCGTGCTGCACTGGGTTTCTCTGACCACGTCATGGTTCACCTGATCCCTGCGTACAGGCAGAAACTAAAGCTCTGCAAACCTGTAGTGAGGACATCAAGGAAGTGGACCAGTGAGGCTGTGGAGGATCTCCAGTCGTGTTTGGACTCCACTGACTGGGATGTGTTCAGGACTGCTACCAACAGTCTGGATGAGTACACAGAGGCTGTGACATCATACATCAACTTATGTGAGGACTGCTGGGTTCCATCAAGCACCAGGGTGAGTTACAACAATGACAAACCCTGGTTCACCTGCAGGTGGATCACTGACTTCCTGTCTGACAGGAAGCAGCATGTGAAGCTGGGGAAACACGTCTCCGACTCACAGACCATCAGCACCAGATCGCCCCAGGGCTGTGTTCTTTCCCCCCTGCTCTTCTCCCTGTACACCAACAGCTGCACCTCCAGTCACCAGACTGTCAAGCTTCTGAAGTTTGCAGTGGAGTTAAACCATTTACAGCATCAATACTGTTCACCCACTATTCCTGAATCTGTCACATCTTTCATATGTTGTAGACTATAGTGTGGTAGCCTCACTGTCCCAACAATAAATTACAACTTTTTTTTTTGGGGGGGGGGGTCTATAGAGTTCTGCTTCATGAAACTAGTTTTACGTTAATTCATCACAATTAAATCCTCTTGTTTATTTATAATTGTCAGGCTAGGGTAGACAGTTTTACTTACAGACTGCGGTCAGTCAAAAAGTTTTTTGTTTTTGCCCGTTATCAACCTAAACATTAGTCTTGTCCAAATAAAGCTTCATGAACCTTTAGTTGTATGTCTTGACCCAACTACATGGTGCTCGCTTGGTTTAAAGAAAAAAGGCTCAAGAAATGGCAATTCAGTGTACTTTTAACAATTTGTTGAAGAAAGAGTGCCATCTATTGGGCTCAGAAAATAAAATGGTTCATGAAGCTTCCTTTGAACATCACTTCTAAACATCCATATTTGTTACTGTCAGTTTGGTTTAAATGCAAGCTCTGGAGAACACAACACCCAATTAGGCACTCAATCAGCTGGTGAAAGTGTCTATATGCAAGCTGTCCCACTGTAGTTACCTTTGGATGTGGTTTTGATGTATGTTGATTATGTGAAGATATATTGATATGTGAAGGTATGTGATCAGGCCAGGGCAGACACTTTGGGGGGCAGGTGCTCAAGCAGGAAAAAAAGGCACTAATCCCGATTTTCCACTGGGCACTGTGCTGTGTTCCGATTTTGTTCCGTCCTCCACAACACGCCATACAATACCGGGTGCCTCTCAGAGTCTGAGCGTCTTGCTGCCCAACTCGCAGATTATATTGTCTCTACAAATACTTTACAGAACAATCACACTAAGCTAGTATCTACCTTCCACTCCAAGCACTCCTACAGTTAAACTCCATGCCTTCTCTTTTCTGTCGTCGTCTTTATAAAAAAGATCAGAGATGTCTATTATGTGTTTCCACCTCCAAGATGAATGTCTCGTCCGTGGTGTTGTAAAGAAGACAGCTATGATATTGGTGGGGGGGGTGTCTTTTGGTAAATTGACTGGATGCTCTCGCTGTTTGACTTCCTGGCCGGCTGTCCGGCTGGCCCACACGCTTCTGGAACGCATTGACTTGAGTGGCTGCGATTGCTCGCGGGGGTCGCGGCTCCCCCTGGAACGCAGCTTGGACGCAGCCTGTGGAAAATAGGGTTAAGACATTTTTTATATCACATTGAATGCAATTTAATATCTATCTAACTGTCACAGCGTCAAAGAATGACAGAATAGGGACACACCAGTGGTTGGGCTGATCTCATCAGACAATAAATCAGTCTACAGAAAAGAGGTACTGTCTCTGGTGGACTGGTGTCATCCCCATAATCTCGAACTGAACACCTCTAAGACTAAGAAGCTAGTAGCGGACTTTCTCAAGAACAGAGAGGCTCTTCCGCCACTGACCATAAATGGAGTAGAGGTGGAAAGAATGAATAACTTCAAGTTTTTAGGCACAACAATCTCCTCAACTCTGAAATGGGATGACAGCCTGCTCTGTGTCGTCAAAAAAGCCCACCAGAGACTATTTTTCTCACACCAATTCAAAAAGTTTGTAGTTTCTGTGGTGGGGCTGCTGCTGTTTTACAGAGCCGCCATTGTAAGTGTGCTGACTACTTCTATATGTGTGTGGCTTGGCAAATCCACAGCTCAGCAGAGAAAGCAGCTGGACAAAATTGTGCGCACTGCCTCAAGAATCATTAATTATGAACTCACAAAAAACTCTTTAGTGAAAGGGACTGAAAATCTTCCAAGACCCCTTTACTGGTGACTCTCCCCTCAGGGAAAAGACTACAATCTATTAAATCCAAAACATCCTGCTTTCTTAACAGCACCTATTGCAGAACCATTCAGCTACTCAACGGATCCTCAACACTACAACAGCACACACGGATTGAGTTGTAGGGTGCCCTTCAGCACTGGTACTTTACTTTTTTAAACATATTTATCTTTTTTATTATGGGTGAAATGGTATGCGTTTGTGTGTGTGTGTGTGTGTGTGTGTGTGTGCGTTTGTGTGTGAGTGCGTGTGCGTGTGGAGGGGTTGTGTCTATATGTGTCTTAATGTGTTTTTAACGGGTATTGAATGTCCTTGTATGAATCCTTTCTGGAGTTTTTTGTAATAAACACACTACAACAAATTCCTAGAAACTTAGTTGCATGGCAATAAAGTATTGAATCTTGACTCATGAATTATATTTTAAGTAGCCAACATGAATGTATTGACATTTATATTAGATTTTACTAGTCAGGGACGTCGTTAGGCCTATTTTAGGGGTGCTGAAGCTACCCTAAAATGTTCATAAGCCCCCCTAAATAATAATTAGATTTTTTTTACAGTGCACCCTGTATCACTAACTACGGTGAATCAGTCTTCCTTCACCGTTCATCTGTGTGTGTCGGTGTGTAGTGTGTCAGTTTTAATTCTATTTTACAACTGTCAGCTGGTCAAAATGGCTGTTAGAGGCTCAACGAGCGCCTACGTGCACGGTAACAGTATGTGGACGAGCGAGGTAGAGAGTTAGCTAGGCCTACTGAAGAGAGCCAAGCGGCATTAAAACAAAGCAGAGAATCAAAGATTCTGCAACTGTATCAAGCTCATTATCACTAACTGTATCCCCATTCATATTTAGACACAACAAATGATATATATCCAGCTACAAAATAGCCAAAAAGTCGGAAGTTAGACAGAAGTACAAAGAGGCATTGTGATATCAAGATGATGCGCCGCGAACTGGCAGCTTTCAGAGCGTTGCAGACCGGAGCGTTGCAAGTAACTGGAGGATTCATCTCGTCTCGTCGCTACTCTTTGATCTTAACTCGCTACTGCGCACACACACACACACACACACACACACACACACACACACACACACACACACGCGCGCAGATGAATGGTGAAGGAAGATTGATTACGCGTAGTTAGTGATACAGAATGAAATTGTAAGTTGTTTTTAATGACCTGCTTACATTTTAGCTACGTTTTCTTGAGGTAAAGGAACGGGGATATTTTGGTTTACTATGGAAAACAATAATATGCCAATGATAATGAGATAATATAGCCTATCTCTATAGTATTATAAAACAATATCAGTCCCCATAGAATGTTGTTAAATGTCATAGGGTTCCTGTTAATGCTATTGTACCGGTGTGTCCTTCAATTCATTGAGCAGATGGATATTCGAAGATATTTTAGCAGAGAGAAAGAGAAGCAGGAGATTGGCAGGGCAGTTGATTCTGAGGGAGCCGGCGTTTTTTTCAATAAGCATTTCTTGGCAGGTCTAGGCACTAAGGCATAGCCTAAACTAAATTATTTAATTATATATGCTAGCTATATTCTGACCAACTTAACTTTCTGCATCCATTGGCTGTGATAAATTTAATAAATATGTAGATGTTGGCTAAATGTAGGCCTTCAAATTCTGGTTCTTAGGTTATACTGTATGCAAGCCAAACTACACAGCGAAATGACACTCTGATTGAACCAATCCACAGCGCAGTTACAGTGATTAGTGTAATTTAATAGCATTCTTTGGACAACTTATCTTATAGAGAGAGGAATTAGATATAGTATGCTATTACTTTATCACACATTTACATGAGCAGACAGATAGCATTTAAGTCATTGCTTACAGAAGAACTCAGCAGGAGTAAAGTCTGGCCTTAGTAAATTCCCCCGTGCAGCTTTGATGTGTCTAAAAGCTAACATTACAGTAACTTTTGTTTAACGGAGTAGAAATGGAAGAAGAGGATATGTCTGTCACTTTTTAGTTACTTAGTAACAAACGATGTGAGTGCAAAGATAGTGATGTTGAGTGAAGTTACAAATACCCTGGGGGCTAAGCACCCCCTGTCTTTAAATCCTAGTGACGTCCCTGTTACTAGTTCTGTCAAACGATTACAATATTTAATCGCATTAATGTCATAGTTAACTCGCAATTAATTGCACATTTTTATCTATTCTAAATGTCCCTAGATTTCTTTTTGTCCAATAATTTTTTCTCATTTGAATGCTCTTATCAATGGAAAAGTGGATCGGCTTGCTTTGTGCTTTTGTCGCCTGGCTTTGACGAGGGGGCGGAGAATTCGCATCAGCTGTTCGCTTGGCCATCAAGTGGTATTTCAGACTGGACGTGCTGCGATGATAGCTCAGTTCCTAACGACAAAACACACAGATCACTTGTCAATGGAACTATTTGGCAACTTTTTAAAAATAAACTTTCCATTCAGAATCTTATGTGCATCCATTTCGGCGTATCACGCTCGCCATCGCTCAAAACGTAACGTTAGCCTACTACTCTTTGGCCGGCTCACAAGCCCAAACTAGTGTATGCGGCATGCCTGTTGTTTTGTTTCCGGTCTAGCTAGATCCGGTGTGGTGTTGTAGTTTTTCTAACGTTACTAGTTGTTGCAACATGCAACAGCATGTGAAAAAAAACTACAAAATTTGCTATGCCAAAAAGAACGTTAATCTCACGTTAAAGAAAATGACGCCATTAAAATATGTTTGCGTTAACGCCGTTAATAACGCGTTTAGCTGACAGCAATAGATTTTAAATTTTTTGTGCAGCCGTTATAGCTTAAAAGAACCTCTGTGATTAACGTTTTTAACATTGTGCAAATTGACTGAAAGAAGACCACAAATAAATTCCATTGCATACACTTAAGTGTGTTGTTGGATGCAAAGTTGATGTACATTACAGTTTTTTACAGTCGCTAGGATACATTTCTCAATACTTAGGTCACTTTTTCAAAACTCTTAACACAGTTCTCTTAACCAACTTTCAGCTCAGCACAGCAGTTCATTTCACATTCAAAATGCACTAAAACTACCAAATCACTTCATACATATCTCAAATCAACTCCTTCTCCCATAACACTAGCAAAGGTTGACAGCCAACAAACACACTTTGTCACCCACAAAACAATGACATAAAATACACTAACAACAGGTATCATTATACAATGTTTTCTTATGTAAAACAAAGACACCTCTCTACTGTTTAGAATTCACTGCAATATATGTTACGGGAATGAATCAGACATGATGCAGTACGCGTCAATATATTGTATGTCTTTTATTTGCACTGAGTAATTCCAAAATACAAGAATTTGTATACACAAATTACAAATTATATACACATTGTCTTCTGCATTTGGCCACAGGTTCACATCCAGCATTCATTGCTTCCAGGAGGGACATTTGATTATGTGGATGGTGGTCATAAACCTGAGGACATGAGGAAAAACATTCCTCTATGAGGTTGAGGAATGGAGAGGTCCAATTGTCCAATTGTTTTCATAGCATTTAATTTTTCGATTCGAAATATATTTCATTACAACATTACTGTAGAAATGTAGCAAATTGCTGTCTTATTCAGTTTTTTATTATGTTATTGTTTTGAACTTACGTTTAACAGTTTTTGAAAACAGTATGTTAGCATGTGCTACATTGGCCTGTAGGTACATAGAGTTTTGGCGGTTGTTGTGTTGAAGTGAGAAAAGAATGAATGTCATGTGAAAGATGTAGTCATTGAATGCATTTTGTGCCAAAGCAATGATAAATGATCCACAGTTTAGCCCACATATACTTCTGTTGTGCTCACTGTGTGAAGAGTTTTGAAAAAGTGACCCAAGTATTGAGAAATGCGTCCTAGCAACTGTAAAAAACTGTAATGGTTCTGATCTGGTCCAAATATTACTTCATATTTACCAAGTAATGCATATTTAGTTGTTTCAGTTGCATGACAAAGGAACTATAGCCTATGGAGTTCATTTGAGTTCATTGCTTGTTGTTAAGCTAAAAAGCTTGATTCTAGGATAGGCTGGCTGTATTGAGATGTTTTAATAGTGGTTTATTTCTGCACAGAAGCCAAAAGGGCAGGTGCTTGAGCACCCCTCGGGGTCTATCTGTGCACGTGCCTGCATCAGGCTGTATCAGAAATAAAGCAGCAATAAATAGTAAGTAGTAGTTCCTGTTTAGCAACAGTTTGCTTTATTTGCAAGGGTTTATCAAAAGCATCATATGTCTTACAATTACATTCTAGGATATTGTGTCCTTTTTCTCACAGAAAGAGTTCTATTTAATTCTTTGGACCCGAATAGAATCTGTTTTACTACTGTGAGTTCATTCAGCTTGACAGATATCACACATAGCTAATGAACAAGGATCCAGCTGTATCTGCCCTTCTACTGACATGGCCCTTTTTATAGTAACTCTAACACTCACCACCCTCATTTTGTCCCTGTCTGATTTGCCGCGTGATGCTCCGCATGCTCTCCCTCACTCTTTGGTTTGGAGCCTTGTGGTAGGGCCTCATCTTCAATATAATTATTAGAATCAGAATGAAGTACCTTACTGTACTTTTCACTGCTAAAAAATTGCACTGAATGCAACTGAACACTAGTGCAGCCAGTTGACTTTTCATAGACTGTGGCTTCAATCAATGACTCTGGGGGCCAGATGTATGTACATTTGCGAATGTAGCATTATCAGCGCCATGGCAGAAAGCGCACGCTGTGATACTTCAGCGTACGTCGTATTTACCAAACCTGCAGTTCATCGGGTAATCAGCGCCTTTCTCCGCCCACTATACCGTAAATTGTGCTGTAGCAAAGCATTAAGTACTTGTACTATGATACGGCTGAGTGCAGACTGCGATGTTCCCACTGCTGATGCTGGCTGTTTGAAATGATCCTGATGCCAATATTTGTAATGTAGCGAGGAGTTTAACAACTGCTGGAATGGAATATGAACGCTGAGTCGGAGATTCAATGTCATCTTTGATTTCTTCCAGTAACTGTAATATTGCATGGCCGCTTAATCTGTAACGCTTAATGATTTTGTGTTCACTCAACTGAAAAAGTGTGATCCTTGTGGCAAAAATCTTTTCAGCTCGTCTCCTTGGCCTATGTCTTCGTCTTGCTCAGATTACTGCTGCCAGTTCACCAGGAGGCATACGCGAGGAAACCCGCATGCAGCTGGTTTACATCTGCTTTTAAGAGGCGGAGAATTTTCACCGCAAAATAGAGGTGCGCTTTCACGGGCGGTTTTTGTATATACAATACATAATTAGGCGCACTTTACACTACCTCTCCCATCTCTTTATGGGAAACTCCCACTTTCCCCTTGACCCTCCCGAGAATGCATATGCATGACACGGAAAAGCACAATTTGCCATTTTCATTTCCCGTGACAGGCAGTCTGCGCTTTTACCTCAGTGCGGCCTGTTTACATACCTCACTATGCTTTTACGCGCACGTTGCGAAACAAATACGCCTGAAGTGAGCGCAAAAGTGTTAGTGCTGGGTGAGATAACGTTTATGATTTGGCACCATAAATAACATTTATGTTTATATATATTGTATAAAGAACAATTACGGCATGTTATAAAGCCTTTGTCAACCAGTGTGTTTTCGCAAAGGGGAGAGTCCACAATCATGATAAGGCACTTCGTTGGATCTGAAGGTGGAACTAAAGAATGAAGGCAAATGACTCAGAAGCACTGCATTTTTCAAGACATCTTAACCAAACTGTCCTCAAACCAGGTCCAAAATAACTTGCCTCAAGGGAGCGGGCAAGTTTAATTACACGCGCCTGTACCTTTCTACACACATTTAGTTCAAGTGCTTTGAGTCTGAAGTGGAATGTGGATGGCAGAGGAGAGCTAGAATGAGAAATAGTAAAAAAAGTGTAGACAGATGTGACTGGGAGATGGTGTGGTTGTGAGGTCTGTATTATGCAGGTGTCTGGTCATCCTTCAGTGAGTTGTGCCCCCCATAACAGATGGCAGGTGGGTCCCCGCATGATAATAGCAATACATTTTAAAGGTACTGGATCTTGTTTTGTTTTTGTTTTTTTTGTTTTACTTGTTCGAAATTAAAAATAGGAGAGAACTGACTACATTTGACTTTGTAAGCAGGCTGAAAAAGGTTAAAGGATTTAAATGTGATTTATAATTGTATTTTGAAAGAACATGACATTCTCTGGTTGATCTTACAGATGAAGAAATTATTCTAAGAGCCTTATTCTTAAGTAATAGTGGTGTGTTTATCCAATTCCACAGTACTTCTTGTAGTTGGGTTAAATTATGTCCTGACTCAAAGTAAAACTGCAAATATGTTGTGAAACTAACATTTTCTCCGTCCTTGTGCCTGTACATTAAAGGTTTATGCTCACTCAAATCGTCAATGGATATGGTTTGGTCCATTTCGGCTGAAGCGTTCTGAATGTTCACCAGACACACAAGCAGATCATCTCACTCATGGCTTGCACACGTGAAATTCCCTTATGAATGTGTAAAAATTACTTATATTTATTGACAGTTGACATTAAATCTTAGTGTGGACTTGGGAACCAGAGAGTTGCCATTGGAGTGAGGACTGGCACCTGGAAAAGGTGCCAGTTCGCCTCCTGGGCACTGCCAAGGTACCCCTAAGCAAACCACCAAACCCCCAAACTGCTCCAGAAAAGCTGTATCACCCTTAAAATGCACGTGTGAACAAAAAATGAGGGATTCACGAAAGACCCATTTCAAATACCAAAACAAATCTGGCAAGCACTTAAACAGCTAATGGATATCTAATGCATTTGTTATTATATGGGTAATATGCTGGTGTGTGTAGTCTGGCTAAATGGATGTACATTGCTGGGATAAAGCCTGACATCACACGCCTGATCTCAGGATTTATACCTCCCTTTATGTTATCTCCATTATCTATTTTCCAAGGGGACCATTGCTGCATCCAGTGCTTAGCGCCACCCAGGACAGTTGTGATTGGTTTGAAGAAATAAAAACAAGCCAGAGTGGTTTTTTACCCTATCCTGGAAATGATAAGCGGTGTAGCCAGTCCATACTCCTGCAAGATAGGTCTGGCAATGCAAGACTTGTATGTGCTAAAAGTATGTAGAGGAGCCATTATCACCAGCATACAAGTCATGTCGGTCCCACAGGTTCTTAAGGGAAAGTATTAGGGCTGTACCGAAGCGGCTTTCACTCGGGTCTCACATAAAGGGGGAACGCTAACATGACAACACAAATTCAAGGCTTCATTCTAAATCCTCAATAGAAGCTTTAAATATACCAACAAAAAAAAGTGGTACACCCTGTTCTGTAGACAAACTCATTGCTGTCTCGGGGGGAGATCTCTTTAAAGTTATTCCAAATTTGTTTAGTACCAAATATTGCAGTTCTTAAAATATTTTCTGAGGTGCATTCGTTCATGTGCAGATGCACCTACAGTATATGTACAACACATGCTCACTCCCATTGCGTCAAAAAGTGACGCTTGGTCAGGTGCCGTTGGCGTTTGTTATTGACGCAAAAAGTCTCTTTTAGTGTCATATTTAGACGCGCTTGGTCAGGAGTCTTGGCGTCAGTTTTTGACGCTCTGGGTCGGGACTATTGGCGTCACTATTTGACACATTTGGGACTCGCGTCCAGCCCTTTGGCATCATATTTAGACGCGCTTGGTCGGGACTCTTGGAGTCACTATTTGGCGCTCTGGGTCGTGACGTACGCTTAACTGACATGCGGCACAAGAACGAGACAGTTAGGTTCAGGAAAAGATCGTGGGTGGGGTTACAAAATGTACGTTTCAGTGACACGTGGTACAAGAACGGGACACAAACCCCGGTCTTTTGGGTGAAAGTCCTATGTTGTTTGACCCATCCACCACCCCAACCAACCTCCTTATGTGGATTTAAAGTCTTTCATACTACTCGCTCTGCTTTGACGGAGCGTCCCTTACAGACGCTAAAGGGTGATTTTTGCGTCGGTATCCAACACTGAGAGCACTGACCAGGGGTCTGTATTTTACAAGTTGGGAGTGAGAACGGGTTGATATGTACAGTTTGTGGAGAGACAGACTGGAGGAAAAATGATAATATTTTTGTCAGTCAGTTAGTCAGCCAGTGAAGAAGTGCTTGAGTCAGTCAGTCAACCAGCCACACGTTCAGTCTTAACTGCCCAGTTTACAACAGCCTGCTATAAAACACGAGCAGCTGACAGCTACAGTCACTTCTATCTGACACACTCTGGAGTTGCTATGACGTTACAGCAGCAGTCTGCGATGACAAGCTCCTTTATCACCTGTTAACAGGAGGTAGAGTTTGTGCGTGTGCACGTGTGTGCACTCTTGAGAAAGCAGTGAAGCAAATAGAAGCTGCGCGTTGGTTAGGTGTGTGTGTGTGTGTGTGTGTGTGGGGTTGTGTCTATAGGTGGTTGTGTGTGTGCGAGCGTGTACGACAGAGACAGACATGAGTGTGTATGAGAGCTGACAGAGGCGTCCAGGTTGACAGCCTTTGTAATGAAGGAGAAGGTAATTTGTTAGACGGATCCTCCTCTGCGGCCGCCTGCATGTCTCCCTCTGTTCATCCTTTCCATCGCTCTCCCTCCATCGCATCTTCTGTAAATCTCTCACAAGCACTCTTTCTTTCCCACTTACCCTCCATCTCTCACCATCCCTCTTGTCTAATGCTCCTCCTCCTCCTCCTCCTCCTCCATCCCTCTCTTCCTCCTCCCTTGCCCAGCTCGGGCCCTCATCTATCAGGCCTAATGATTAAGCTGCTGCCCTGCTCATCTGAGGCCCTGCTTCATATTTCCCAGAGCTGAAAACCAGCTTTAGCGGAGTAGAGCAGCCGAGCAAACCGAGGCATATCCTTCATACCAGTTGAAGTACTCTGATTAATAAAAGATTAAATTAGGCTCTTTGTTAAAACGTGTATGTATAAAACCAGGGCTAAACTGTTTTTGTAACAGTTGTAGGATTTGTTCTTCTGACCAACATCAGTATTGATGTGTGTGTTTTGTAGTTGCAGATACCAAATAGTTTGTGCCAATAATTTAAATCCTTAAAAGTAACCATTTCATAACAATCTATCCTCCAAAAAAAAGTGCTACAAAAGCCGACCCTCAAGACAAACCCTTGTGCCTATGGTCAATCATAGTTTAGCCACCAGACACTTCGTATATTACTCAACGTCTCGGTCAGACTTTTCAGCGTGATTGCTCAAAGAGTGGACTAACTGACTCTTGTTGCAAAAGAAACTTCATAGTTTCAAGCAGGTAGGCCTACTTACTTTATGTCAGACCACATGACCATACGCCATGAAAAATGGCAATTTGGCCCGCAGACTGAGTGGACACATCTCACTGATGATGATGATGGCAAGAATAGTATGCATGCTGGTATCTTTATTAGTGAGTTAGTGATAAATCCCCCTCATGCATGAATCCAGGGCTGTAGTCAAGTCCACCTTTGTCAAGTCCAAGACAAGTCTACGACCAGGACTAGTCGAGTCCAAGTCAAGACCGAGTCCAAAAAAGTTTGAGTTCAAGTCAAGACAGTCAATACCGAGACAGGAAAAAAAGAATCCTCTTTAAGACCACTTACTTATCTGTTCATAATTTATGTAATGCGAGAGATAGAATATCTTCTACTTTAAGATGATAATTTTGCTTTATTATTTGTAATAATCAAAAGGTAAGTGCAGAGTAATACACTATATGATCAAATTAGGCCAATGGTTTTGTTTTGAAGGAGGAAGTTACTTTAGAACAAAAGCATATAGTGCTGGATTCGGTCGAGACCAACTAGAATATTTGGGCGAGTCCAATGCCTGAGTCCATGACAAGTCCAAGTCCAAATACCAACGAGTCCAAATACCAACGAGTCCAAATACCAATGAGTCCAAGACGAGTCCGAGACAACAGAAAAGTGTATTGATTCCAGACTTGAGTACTAAAGCCCTGCATGAATCATACTCAATAAAAGCTTAATTTTACTGATCAGATCCATGATGATGAAGATCCAGAAAAAAAAAAATGCAGGGCAAAAATAGCATATTGTCAATATTTAAGAGACACCCCCCAAACTTTTACAAATCATGTTTTCAAGGGAGCTCATGTCTTATTTAGGGGAGCCAAGCTCCCCCTGGCTCCCCTGTAGTTCGCACCCTGAGGGAAACCAATGTTTTAATCCATTTATATCAATTATCTTTTGCTATAGTGAGCATTCCAAACATTTCTATCAAAAGAAATACTATTTTAATTACATTTTTACTTTATAATCCATCTACAATAACTGGGCTAACTAGCTCCACACTACAAAACAAGAACAATCTTAATTCACGTCTTCTACAAGGAGCGTGCTGACTTCCTGGGACATGTAGCTTTAGCCTCAGTCTTTTAGCAGCATGCGTGTGCACATTTAAAACCTTTTCACAGGATTACTTTTTTTTGTTCAAAGTCAGTTGGAAACAAAGAGTCAGTTGGAAACCGTTTTCAACAAACTAATGGCTATAGTTGATCAAATCAGCTAGCGATAGTCGTCATTTGTGCTAACAAAGACAACTGTCATTGGATAGAAATGAGAACCCTGCCTTTGTTACTTCTCTGTCAAGGCAAGGACCTATTGTTTAAAAAAAAAACAGATATCTCAATAGACACCACATTGTGGATGCTATCTGTCTTGTTGCTTTATTAGGATTCCCAAGTTCGAGCTTTGGGACAGCCATTGACTTACCGTTTCCGGAGTATATCAGGGAACGGAAAAACAGCATGGTCTCTTAATCCCCTCTTAAATGTCATGCATAATATCAGGTGGAACATTTTTGATGGAATGTTAACAACTGAGATTATTTCGATTTTCAGACCAAAATAATTGATAATTGAAAAATATGTGTTTTTGCAATGCATCCTTTTGCACACAACAGCATCTGCAAACACTGTTTGCTGATCACTCTCTGTGTACCCCAGTACAGAATTATGGCCTAACAGTATTACCCAAACAAGAGAGACAGAACCTTTCCTTCCTTCGTCATTCAAGTGGTCATTCTGAATACTATCGACCTCCAGATCTTTTAGCTAAAAGTTTCAGGATGATATTATTTCCATGCCTTTCTGCTTAATGACTCTTGTAGACTGCAGCCAAAACACACAACTGAGAAAGAAAAGGAGTTCAATGAAGTAAGAAGCCAAACCGGTGTTTGTGTCTTTGAACCAAGTGGATTGAGTGTTTCAGTTACCATTGTACAAGACAAGTGGAATTGCCAAGCTCTTAGAGAAATTGTCTTTTGACCTATATGCCTGAATTCTTGCAGTCCATCAGCCTTTCTTACAGTTTTGCTACTCAAATATCTCCTGTAGAGTACCAGGAGTTTTAAGAATTTGTGACAGTAGGGGCGAAAGGGTTACTAAAGACCCTAACAGGTATGTGTTTCATAGCCCTAGCCACAGTTTTTGTCCGTTGCACAAAATAATTGTCCGTGAAATGGCAGAAATGTATGACACGTATAATTTACACAACAACCTATTACTTTAGCAATTATGGCTTTATTGAATTCCCTTAATGTTAATATGTAATTGGAGGGGGCCCAGATTAAATTATTAAATTGGTTTTGTGAAAAAAAACAAAGATATTGAGGAACAACATGGATACAGTAATATATATATAATAATAATATTTCAAAAATCAAATAAAAGAGGGATCTGCAGTGACAGTTATTTATTATGTTTCTATAATGAAATGTATTGATAAAAAAAATACAAAGCTGTAATATTACTCTAGAACACATTAATTGTCGAGTCATGCAAGGTGTTTATAGTGTAGAGAAATTGTCTTTGGCAGAATACAATTATCTGCAGAATAAAATGATCTGCAGGCGAAACTGGCCGACAGCTGTTGCCAGAGGGGGCAATACTCAAAGTTTTTAATCAGATCAGAATGAAACATGTCAACAAGCATTGGAAATGTTTGAGAATGCTTTCTGACTCTGACAGAACTTATGTTTGACATGTAGGGCTGGCTGTTTTCATTCTCATCATCCATAACCTAGCATGCTCGGAAGCATGCACTCGCTTTTGGTAGTGACAATGGCTACAATAACAGCTGCACTGGTCTACATGCAGTGAGTTGCACTGATGTGACAATTACAAAAAAGCTAGTCTCGTCGTTCCACTTCCGGGATTGCTCCGGTGCCGCCGGAAATTCCGCCGGATGTCTGTTACCTTCTGCTTTCTTTGTGTTGGCATTCTAAAGCCCGGTGGATTTATGAGGACTATGATTAACTGTTTTATTCCGTAGGGTAAATCCAGACAACTAGCTAGACTATCTGTCCAATCTGAGTTTTCTGTTGCACGACTAAAACAGCCTTTGAACGTACACATGTTCCACCAAAACAAGTTCCTTCCCGAGGTTATTTTGCAGCGGCACCGTGGTGCCGTCCGGTCGCCCAAGACGATTATGATTGGTTTAAAGAAATGCCAATAAACCAGGGCACGTTTTTCTCCCATCCCAGAATGCTGTGCGGCCTAGCCAGACCCTCCTTCGCAGCGCTGTGGAGGTAGGTCTGTCAATGCGAGACTACCAAAAAGCCAAACAACATCACCATCATGGTGCATCTCCACTAATGTCCCTACCCCTGGCAAAACACACTGGCAGTACCTCGTATCATGACGCCCAACGGTGCAGCACATTGTCCACCTGCATTACCTACAAGAGACAAAACATTAGCTAGTTAGTTTAAATTGCGTCCAAGCCAATTCATTAAGCAAGAAACATACCAATAGTTTTAGCAGTGTCAAGATTAAAAGTTGGAAGTAAATGGCAATGATTAGTCACCATTCCTCACACTACCCACTTGGATTCAGAAGCGGACACGAAGCAGAGGTATAATCAACTCAGGCAGGTTTATTGCAAAAAATGATTAGCTAAAGGGCAGTGCTGGAGAGTGGGCAGACAAATCAATGATGGCGTGTCTTTCAGAACACCACACAAGATGGGCCGGTAGCGTTCTAGATCTAAGCTAAGCAAAAACACAAGATATCAGATGAGATCTACGAAAGGCAGGGAATAGTAATTTCACAGGACTATACAAAGTTTTAGCCATAGCATTGTTACCACAGAGGTGAACGGATGAACTGGCGAAGACTGAGCAGGTTGATTGGGATGAGGAAACAAGAGGACAGAGGAAGTGGCACAGCCAGATCATGACAACAGCCCATTGAAATAATCACAATATGTCTGGAGAGTTGTGAGTTAACGCTATGTTTGTTCATTTTGTGAACTGCACCATTACCGTTTGTTCAGCACTGCACCATTATTGTGAATGAAGGAAACTTTTAATGGCACTATATATACAGTACATGTTAACAATTCAACTTTAACATTACTTGCAGCAGTGACTTGTTTCTGAACTCTTACATAACCAGTAATCCATGCAGCCGACGCAATGGCAGGATTTCTGACCCAGTTCAGATTTAATACCAATCATGTTCAGAAGTCATCACCTCATTTATCCCTGCAGTTTCTACCTGCGACATGCTAATTTTTACTGACACTGCTGCACTTTTGATTAAACAATGGTGCATTGTGAAGTGCTGCAGTGCACAGGGTGTGGACAGCATGCAGTAAATGCTGAATGGCCCAGTGCAAGTATTATTTTTAGCCTGGGTATAGTTACTCCTATGATCAAACCTATAAGCTGTACTTTACCGCACTCAAGACTGTACTTTGTGACATTTAAAGCTCTTGAAAGTCTCGCACCTTAACTGACCGACTGTCTCCATTTCCCCTGGATACTTTGAGAGCTCCAAAGATCCACTAAGTCCGCTCTCAATTTCGCTCATGTTAATTATTTTAGAGTAGAGCTGCGTTGATGCCAGAAGATGTCTTTCTTTCTCTCTCTTTGCATGAATACTGTGAGCCCCGTCTTCACTTACTCCCAATCTGCTCTCTCGTTCTATTAGACACTCCGGCAATCTGCCCTGCAGTGGTGTTACAACTCCCACTAAAGCCAATTAAAGGAGCCAGAAACAAATTTTTAATTTGGCAAAATGACACTTAAATTGAAATTGTTAAAGTAAGCGAATCTAAACCCTGCTGATGGGTTCATGCTCTTCTCCTGCTCCTCAGGGGGGATGGAGAAGAGCATATGCCCACTAATGCCCAAAAAGATGTGCACTAATATCAACACACATGCACACAAACACACAGAAATAAAGGGAGCTCATTAAGGCACACAAAACAGACTCACGTGTGGTTGTGTGTGCACTTTTTAACACCAGAACACACACACTCTCACATGCTGTAGGCTGAGCTGGCAGGTATAGCGCTCTAACTTCTAAACCCCATGTCTGATAAAATATTAAACCAAAACATAATGCATAACTTTACTCCAAAAGTGTCAAGGAACACCATTGGATGAACACATAGCAAAACAGCCCAAGGCTTCTTTACTGCGATAATGCAAGTGTCCTAGTTTCTTTTGTTTTTTGTTGTTACTTTCTTGTTTTTTTATTCTTTTCATGCTTTCCCTTCTTAACGTTACTGTCTTCCAGCAGTTTCGTCCATTTTTTCCTTGTTACAGTGGCTACTGTATCCCTGTCTTCTCTAACACACACTTTCACAACAGTGCTGAAGATGCAGAGGATAAAAAATTGATTGGCATTACCATTTAATCAATAGACTGACATGAAATGTGATGCGGCTGCTCCTGGGGCGCTGCTGATGGAGAGGAGTTAGCTGTTTGTGTGGGAAGGGAAACGCCTCAGAGACCCAAAGATACGGGCAAACGCACAACGAGACGCTATAGGCTGTACGGGTAGAGGCAGTGTGTGTGCTGTTATTTAAAATACAGTATTTCTACTGGGAGTCAAAAAGAGGCGTTATCAGGCTTGGATGATTGGCAGACAGGGAGAGGTAAGGTTACCATGGTGTTTGCTGGGAATCAAAGATGAATGGGAGAGAGAACTCTCTCCCCTGAGACTCGATCTGTGTGCATGGATTTTGTGTGTGGGGGTGCGTGTCCTCTTACTGCTTCCATCGCTGTCACATCCAATCACAGCCCATCAAACCGACTGAATGCTGAGTTGACAGAACTGTTTAATAAACACAGACACCCCCCCAGACACACACAAAGGTAGAAAGCTTTAAAGAGACAATAAGATCCCCCCAACACACTTTTCCATCAGCCCTTCTAATTTATGTACTGATGATTGGAGATATATATATATATATATATATATATATATATATATATATATATATATATATATTCGTATTCAACTGAAACGGTATGGGCGTCTCGGTTCGGTACATGAATTTACACGGAGAATACATGGTATAAAAATAAATAAAACTTGCGTGCAAATTAAGTAATGTAATGCGGAACTACTGTTTAAATATGAGTTTCTTTAGGGACACCTAATGCTCGATGGTGTGTTTTGCCTCCAACGGCGCCTTCTGTAGCCCCCCCCTTAGCTCTGAAACTCCCGAGCTCCGCCTACATGTCGACGGTCCAGTGAGTGAGTCAGAGCTAGCAGCACTAAGGACGAGTAGCCTAGCCTATGGTGAGTGGTGGCAACCCACAACAGTTAGAGGACCCGCCAACCTCGTTAAGATCGCAAGTTTGGGAAAACTTTGGTTTCCCAGTCAGTTACAGTAGTACAGGCAAGAGAGTGGTGGATAAGACGAGGACTGTGTCGGCGTTGATCAGCAGTTGTTGGGTATGTGAGTGGAAATACATCTAACGTGCATATAATTTATATATACATACATACACAGTACTAGAATATAAGATGCCACCTTCTTGCTTCAACTTTTGGGGAATTTGGTGCAAATGCTGTGATGTTAACTACACTTTTTGTTTTTAACAAAGTTGACCCACATGCTTGCAATCCACTTATCGTAACAATCCATCCGGGAACCCCCACAGTTTTACAGTTGTATAGTGTGCCTTGTAAAGAAAATACAATCATACACATTTTTTTTTGCGACTTGTTAAAAGGCTGGCAGGTGTTTCTTTATCATTGATTAGACCTCTGCTCAGGTTGAATTTGGGGGGAGTTATGCAGGGAATTATGTGAGGTCAAATTTAATGTAATGACGATTAGAGAAAATCCCGCACACTGACCATTACGCAAGCAATAATTTATTTTAAAAAATACAACGTTTCAGTCTTAGACCTTCATCAGGTAAATGTAATGACGATAAAAGTTGTCCCACCTTTTTTTACATTTTATTAAAAGAAACTTTAAGGTCTGCGCCTATTTAGTTTTTGTCAGTTTTGAGACTGTCCTTCCTCGGAAAACAACCCCAGGACATTCACCAAGGAAACTGGTGTTCGTGTCCCGTTTGGAGATAAAAGGAAACGGCGAGTTTACATAAACGGAACTACGTCACGTTCTACATTACATGCGTAATTATGTAATGTACGTATGCATGCTAGTAAAGTAAAAAAAAAAAAAAAAAAAATGTTTTAAACCAGACCACAATCCTTTTCTAAACTCAACCAAGTTTTTGTTCCTAAACCTAACCAAAGTGCGACCGTTACACAATGTTAACGACGTGTTTAAAACTGTGACCGCCCCATTTTTCATCTTTAACCCAATGCATTTCGTTCTTTGGATAATACATTTAAATTTGATTTGATGTCAATCAAATACAGTCTGTGTACTCACCCACACAGTCATGAAGAAAGGTCTAATCAGGCAACAAGTGAAAACAGCTGCGTGGTTGGACCGAGGCTGTGTAGGCATAAGGCAATGTTAACACTTGGTGTCTTTATTTAAGCTGCCAGCATCTGTTTTACATTATAATACTATGGAGTAAACCGTGTTTTCAAAAAAGTCCTGAGCACATTTTTAAACGCGACAGCCAACGTCTTTTTTGCAGCTCGGAGCGTCTTTTTGAAGTTGTAAAAAGTTCAACTTTTCTGAAAGAAATGCCCTACGTCAAGCGCTTTTTTGACAGCCGACCAATGACAAGCGGAGTAGCCAGACCTGTCGTTTTCATAACAACAAGAAAAAATGGAGTCGGAACACAGCGAGTTATAGGTTATATGGTATGACTGGGTGCACCCTGTACAGGGAACTCGCTTTGTTTTATGTGACATTAGCACATTCTCTGTTCTTTCTCTAGTTCGCACCACCGCTTAGGTTTATCTAACGTTAGCACCACTCCACATAGCGCTCTAGCTAGGATACTACAGCAGTAGCTGTGTTACAGCAACAAAAGACGTTCTCGGCAGATTTTTGGAACCAAAACGCTGCCGGATTTTGTTCTACTACAAAAGTGCCCTAGTCAACTTTTTCTTGTCAAAAAAGACGCCAACTATGAAACATAGCCTTAGTTGTTTGTTATAACATTTTCAATTGTAAGTAGAGATGCACCGATTACAAATTTTAGGCCGATTACGATTTCCGATTTTTCATTGAGTTTGACCAGTCGATTCCGATTTAATTTTTTCTAACCACTTTACAGTACACACACAAATATTTATTTTATATCTTTTCTTTAATAGAAAATTTACCATTTTTCATAGAAAATTTTTTGAATAGATAATCGATCACTATAAAATAGAACTATATAAATTACTACTGGTGAAATTCACACACATCTAAAGTGAAATGTTGTGGAAGAACCATTTCCTTCTTTTCACATCCAATATTCAACTAAAAAAATTTGATATAGTTAGCAAACTAAACTTCTGTATGTATGAAAACAGGGAAAACAGGTAAGGGCAATAAAATAATAAATAAATAACAAATAAAAAATAAAATAAATATAGCCTTGCAGTATAAAGATATTTCTGAAAACACACACACAGGCCTGTTTGAACGTCAATAGTAACGTTACCTGAAAACAGCGTGTAGTTCCTTTTTTAGCAAGTTTGCTTTATTTGTCATTGTGCATAAATATGAACAATACCGTTGCTGTCAACAGGCTTATCTGCTGCTAACATTAGCTACCGGCGGTATGTTTTTAATGTTGGTTTTGAGCGCTATGCATCCCCACTAACCTGGAATGCGTTTTAAACCCTAACGTTAATACAGCGTGTCGGAGGAATACAGCGTCTCTTTTTTTTTTACACAGCGGCCAGCGGGGCGTCAGAGGCAGAGGGACCGTAGCGTTCGCTAACGTTAGCTTCTTGTCTCATCTGGGGTCTGATAAACAGTAAATTCATCAAAGTCAGTGTGCCCAACGCTATTTTCCGATAAACCGTAGCTGTCATATTTCACGGGATCCGCGTGAGTGCGGTTTTCATGTTACGGTTTTTCAGCCTCAGAGGGGAGAGAGAGCGGCTGACTGTTCGGCTGAAATCAGGAGAGCAGACGGCTCTGCAGGGCCGTGTATAATTACGACTTTATGACATTTCATAAACAGCTGATTGAGCGGCAGTGCGCCGCTGTTACATGCATATAGAAACCCTGTATGTGCACGTGTGGTGCTGATGTTGCGCAATGTAAATCATGCACCTCCCGAGTGAATTCGACCGGCATAAAATCGGCATATGTCAGACTGACCGGCAGGTCGCCGGTCATGGCCGATGACGTGAAAATCGGCCAATTCCGGTCACCAGCCGGTCAATCGGTGCATCTCTAATTGTAAGTGATTATTTCTGATTAAATGCTTGTGTTGCTGCACATCTCTTTGTGCATGTTTTAGTAGTGCATAAGTTACACGATATTAGCCACTAATAATAATAGTAGAGTAAAGTAGTAGATCTAGCTGTCAGTACATTTGTTAGCATTGACAAGTGTTAAAGGAACACGCCAACTTATTGGGACTTTAGCTTATTCACCGTATCCCACAGAGTTAGATAAGTCCATGTATACCCTTCTCGCACCCACCGCTAGCCTAGCTTAGCACAGATCCTGGAGTTAACCGGCTCCATCTAGCCTACTGCTCCCAATAAGTGACAAAATAATGCCAACATTTTCCTATTTACATGTTGTGATTTGTATAGTCACAGCGCGTACAAATAACAAGGTCACATGAGACACAGCCATCTTCTAACCGTATACATACTGGGAACTAATTCTCAGAAGGCGACGCACTGCTACTTCTGCTACCTGGGCGGAGTGATTTGCTCGCAGCACCTGAGAAGCCCCATGGTGAGAAGCAGAGAGTAACAACGGTGCTTTTCAGGTGTTGCGCTAATCACTCCGCCCAAGTAGCGTGCTTCCCCTTCTGAGAATTAGTTCCCAGTATGTATACGGTTAGAAGATGGCTGTGTCTCATGTGACCTTGTTATTTGTACAGATGAGAAGGGTATGCATGGACTTATCTATAACTCTGGGGGATACGGTGAATACGCTAAAGTCCCAATAAGTCGGCGTGTTCCTTTAATGCCAAGCGTTATGTAGAGCAAATGATCCACCAGGGATACAAGGGTGATTATGTTGTCTGTGTTCTCATCACTTGGAAACTGGGACAGTCTCCCAAAACCTGCTGTATTCTTCCCTTCCTTTTGCAGTGCATACTTCAATTGACTCTGCATCTCTCTTTGAGTTAGTAGGAGCGCCATATGTTTCCTGGGAGCACAAAGAACATTTTGATTCTTTTAATGGCACTCTCCACTCTTTCCTTCCTCTGATGTTTTTCTCTGTTATTCCCCTTTCTCCACCGTTTCTTCCCTCATTTCTCATGACCTCTTCTGCCTCTGCTTTTCTCCTTTGTCTTTCCTACTATCCTGCCCTCTTCTTTATTTTATCTTAGTGTCTTCTTCCATCTCCCTTCTCTCATCAATTTACCATGCCTTTTGTTTGTCACCCTCTTTACTTCCTCCTCCTCCTCCCCCTCCCATTTCTCTCTTTTCAGGTCAGGGGATTCCTGACCTTTATGTATTACAGAAACCCACCCTCATACAATTTACAGCAGTGGCAGATATATGGGACATGAATATTCATACGGTGCTCTATGTGCTGTACATACTACACACTCTGTCCAGTTATTGTACTTTCCCTCTGTTCCTGTCAATGTCTGTGATGTCTGTATAAAAAAACAGGAGTAGTTGTTTGAATGCCGTTACACGACGACGTGTAAGGATTCTGCGTAGGTTGATTTATTCAGACAGACCTGCTATTGTTTTGCTGACAAACAGATCCAAACCCTGGTGAGACCGGCTTTTATACAAACACAGCAATATGGAACCACTTGGCCTGGAAGCTGTGCGGTGAGAATCAAGGTTGAGTGACTTAGTGAAGGGCACAGCAGCAATTCAGCACCTGGTTGAAAACTATGGACACCCCCTTTCCACAAAGTACAGACACAAAACATTGCAGAAATGTATTCTGCACACTGCAAATGTCAGAGTGTGTGTGTGTGTGTGTGTGTGTGTGTGTGTGTGTGTGTGTGTGTGTGTGTGTGTGTGTGTGTGTGTATGTTACACACATTTTACAAATATAAAACTTCCATGGATTCAAAATGCATAATAGAAATAGTAATAATTGACCTTGTTTGCAATTTTATATTTCCTTTTAACAGTTTCTTTTGTAATGGTGATCTATGGGGAAAATGCTTTTTTGGCTGCAGAGGTTGTTTTTTTTGTGGTTGCATTGAAATTGGTTCTATTAACTCTACTAATACATCCACGTGTATAGCTCATATAGCGAGTGTGCGTTGGTATGGAGAGTTCAAATGAGAAACCAGAGCTAAAGAGCCTCTTGTCATTCAGATTTATCGTTTGAGAGCGTTGTGTTTTTGCTTGAAATAACAGTGATACAGGACAAAAACTGTGCCGACATTGTTCAATCAAAATTGGGTGTGTTTCCGGAGGCACAATCAGTCAAACATGCTTAAACATTTGTAACGCCCCAATGCATCTTTTTTTAAATTACCTTTTATTTGAATACACGTTTGCACTTGCTTCTCAGATACAAAACAATTCAAGTCAAATGCAAAATGCTTGAAGCTTTGTAAATTCAGGGCAATGGGCCCTCAACCTCACTTATCTTTGCTCATCCTGATATTTATGCAATCTTCCTTTAAATCAGTGGTTCCTAAACTGGGGGGCCCGGAGTTATGAAGGGGGGAGAGGGGGCGTGGCAACGCTAAATATAAATAAATGATGCATGGTTCTGCTGCAAAGGATGGACAAGTTTGTAAAAAGACTGCCAGGTAAACGTAACGCAAAACGAAGGCAAGAAAATACGTAGTGATGACCACAATTTAATTTAAGGAGCCGACTGTCAATCTCCCAGTCAAATCGCATTGTGTCTCCTTGATTGCCCCTTCATGGAAAAACTGCTGACTGTTGCGCACCTCTCTCTCCCTCTCTCCCTTTCTTGCTCCTTCACGGAGAAACAGCTCATCTTAATTCAATTGGAAATATTTGTATCTTCAAAAGGGCAGCCCTGCAGAAAAAGTTTGGGAACCATGCATATAGACAGAATAAAAAGGTGCCCTTCACTGCTGCCATGCAAAGTGCACTTTAGAAGAGTGGAAAACTGTGCTTTGTGCTTGTTAAATGATGAATAACACAAATGTAAATCTTACCCTCAGAGAAAGCTGTCACTCACTGTAGTAACACACACATACTGTACGGTGCATGCTTCTGTTTTCTGTAATAAAGACAAGCTACACTGTACAACAATCTGTCAAGCTGCTGCTATCTAAATGTGTCTATATTGGTTTTTGACCCCTCATAAAGCACACACACACACACACACACACACACACACACACACACACACACACACACACACATGACCATCTGCTGCTGTAATGAGCATGGCTGAGTGCCACCATTTGCTGTATCAATCTTCCAGGCTACATATGTCATGCAATGCCATGCAGAGACAGGAGGCAGGGGTGTATGTGTGTGTGTGTGTGTGTGTGTGTGTGGGTGGGGGGGGGGCTTTATGGTCGCCAAAGTGTGAATTAATTAGCACCATGTCTGAGGGTTCTCGTTCACTTCTCCCAAATATGTCACGCTCTATGATCTAACAAGGCCTCAAGCAGATAAAAAACACAAGATGAAGCAAAGTCACTCTGTGGCACATCCTTAAATTGTCTTCCAGCACATGAGCGCAGTGTGAATTGTTTTAATTTATTTTTTCCTGGGAATGTATTCAATGACGTGAAAATATATATCCTCTGTGTCATTTTAGTTTCTGGTACCAAGGTACCAAGGGTTTTTTGACCCTGATGGATCTGAAAACGGCTGTTAGGTATTACAATCATTATGATCTTAAGATAATCATAATGATTGTAATACCTAACGGCTGTTTTCAGATCCATCTGTATTTCTCACACTCAAATGTGCGTAATGGAGGTTTAACTCTGTTTATCCAATTAAAGCTTTGCCAATTATGTATGTTCATAATTGCTTGTTGGGAGAAAGAATTTCTCTTTGATGTTCCATGTCAGTAAAATCAAGACACACACACACACACACACACATATGCAGTATGTTTGGAGAGAAGTACTGCCGATGGGAGCATCTGTTATTAAAGCTCAGGCTCGTTGAAGCAGGGAAAAGATGTCTTCCAGAAACCAGCTCATTACATGTCTTGTGTCTGTAAATATTACTCCTGGCACTGGCCATGGGTTCTGGCTGTGTATGAGTTCTTGCATGTTATTGTTAGTTAAGTTAGCATGAGGGTTTGTTTGTATTCATAAGTATAGAGAGGCTTTGTCGGAAATCACCATAATCACAGCAACCATATCTGGGAACATCATGAATTGCAGTAAAGAATTGGCTGTGTAAAAATAATGTTTTGAAGGCAACACATCCTCATACCTAAACGACAGAATAGGTTGATGCCCAATGACTCCCAAAATGACACATATGACCGTTCTGTTTACTGCCGCATGGTTGCCATTTTAAACAGGTGACCTCTCTCTCTCTCTAACGTGCGTTCACTGCCCAACAAACTGGAAGAATTACAACTGTTGTTGGGGGGGAAACAGGGACTTTTCTTCATCTACTGTTTTGTGCTTCACGGAGACGTGGCTCTGTGGATTAATACTGGACTCTGCGCTGCAGCTGGCAGGCTTCCAACTCTACAGAGCGGACAGAGACACGGATCTCTCCGGCAAAACTAAAGGTGGAGGAATCTGTTTCTACATCAACAGCGGTTGGTGCAACGACGTGACAGTGATCCAGCAGCATTGTTCTCCTGACCTGGAATCTTTCATCATAAACTGTAAGCCTTTTTATTCACCCTGTGAGTTCCATTCATTCATTCTGGTCGGTGTTTATATCCCGCCGCAGGCCAACGTGCAGGTCGCACAGCGCATGCTCGCCGACCAGATACTGTGTGTGGAGCGGCTCAACCCGGACTCCCTAGTTATTGTCCTTGGAGACTTTAACAAAGGAAACCTCACTCATATACTACCTAAATATAGACAGCATATTAAATGCCCGACCAGAGAGGAGAACATTCTGGATCACTGTTACACCACAGTCAGGGATGCTTATCACGCCGTGACCTGTGCTGCACTGGGACTGGGATCTGACCACGTCATGGTCCACCTGATCCCCGCCTACAGGCAGAAACTTAAGCTCTGCAAACCTGTAGTGAGGACATCAAGGAAGTGGACCAGTGTAGCTGTGGAGCATCTCCAGACGTGTTTGGACTCTACTGACTGGAATGTGTTCAGGACTGCTACCAACAGTCTGGATGAGTACACAGAGGCTGTGACATCATACATCAGCTTCTGTGAGCACTGCTGTGTTCCATCATGCACCAGGGTGAGTTTCAACAATAACAAACCCTGGTTCACAGCCAAACTCAAAAGGTTAAGGTTGGATAAGGCAGAGGCATTCAGGAGTGGGGACAAAGACAGACTTAAAGAAGCAAAGTACAAGTTTAGCAAGGCGGTGAAAGAGGCTTAACAACGGTACTCTGAGAAACTCCAAAACCAGTTCTCAGCGAACGACTCGGCTTCTGTCTGGAGAGGGCTCAAACAGATCACCAGCTTCAAGCCCAAAGTCTCCCACTCCACCAACGACCTTAACGAGTTCTACTGTCGCTTTGATGGACAATGGGTCAGTCCTGTAACCATCCCCCTCAACACCTCCCAACAAAGGGTCTTCCCTGATACCATCCCCCGCGACACCTCCCAACAGCTCCAGCTACAGTGCATCACCTCCACCTCCCCCATCTTAAAGGTCCCCCCCGTCCTCAACAATCATCCCAGTTCCCAAGAAGCCAAGGACCACAGGACTTAATGACTTCAGACCCGTCGCCCTGACCTCTGTGGTTATGAAGTCCTTTGAGCGCCTTGTGCTTTCTCACCTCAAAGCCATCACTGACCCCCTCCTGGACCCCCTGCAGTTTGTCTACAGAGCCAATAGGTCTGTAGACGATGCAGTCAACCTGGCCCTACACTACATCCTCCAGCACCTGGACTCCGCAGGAACCTACACCAGGATCCTGTTTGTGGACTTCAGCTCTGCCTTTAGCACCATCATCCCTGCTCTGCTTCAGGAGAAACTCTCCTAGCTTGGTGTGCCTGACTCCACCTGCAGGTGGATCACTGACTTCCTGTCTGACAGGAAGCAGCATGTGAAGCTGGGGAAAGACATCTCCGACTCACAGACCATCAGCACCGGATCCCCTCAGGGCTGTGTTCTTTCTCCTCTGCTCTTCTCCCTGTACACCAACAGCTGCACTTCCAGTCACCAGTCTGTCAAGCTTCTGAAGTTTGCAGACGACACCTCCCTCATTGGACTCATCTCTGATGGTGACGAGTCCGCCTACAGGTGGGAGGCTGACCACCTGGTGAAGTGGGGCAAGCAAAACAATCTAGAGCTCAATGCTCTAAAGACAGTGGAGATGGTTGTGGACTTCAGGAAGAATTCAGCCCCACCTGCCCCCATCACCCTCTGTGACGCCACAATTAACATTGTGGAGTCTCTGACCAAAACCTCACATCACAAGAACAGTTTTTTCCCCTCTGCCACTAGCCTTATTAACACGGCCCGGAAACCACCCTGATTCTCTTCACACCCCACATCTGGCTCTACATGCCACTGTACTTAATCTGCTCTTTTTTATCTTAATTCTTACTCTCTTATTTTTAATACATTGTGTGTGTATATATATATATATATACATATATTTATACATTAACACTTTACAATAAGTGTACATTAATTAGCATTAGTTAATGCATTAATAAGCATTAACTAACCGTTATTAAGATTTGAATAAATTGTCTAATAAACATTTAATAATTCTTATGTTAACTAAGGTATTAATTGATGCATTATTTACCATTAGTTGATGCCTTAACTAACTGTTAATCACAGTTAAGTAAGGTGTCTATTTTACCATTAGTTAATGCAGTAATAAGCTTTGACTAACAATTAAAAACAGTTAATTAAGGTGTCTATTATATCATTAGTAAATGCAATAAGCTTTGACTAACTGTTAATAACAGTTAAATAATGTGTCTATTTAACCATTAGTTAATGCAGTAACAAGCCTTGACTAACTGTTAATAACAGTTAAATAATGTGTCTATTTAACCATTAGTTAATGCAGTAACAAGCCTTGACTAATTGTTAATAACAGTTAACTAAGGCGTCCATCCATCCATCTTCATCCGCTTATCCGGGGTTGGGTCGCGGGGGTAGCAGCTCCAGCAGGGGACCCCAAACTTCCCTTTCCCGGGCCACATTAACCAGCTCCGACTGGGGGATCCCGAGGCGTTCCCAGGCCAGGTTAGAGATATAATCCCTCCACCTAGTCCTGGGTCTCCCCCGAGGCCTCCTCCCAGCTGGACGTGCCTGGAACACCTCCCTAGGGAGGCGCCCAGGGGGCATCCTTACCAGATGCCCGAACCACCTCAACTGGCTCCTTTCGACGCAAAGGAGCAGCGGCTCTACTCCGAGCTCCTCACGGATAACTGAGCTTCTCACCCTATCTCTAAGGGAGACGCCAGCTACCCTCCTGAGGAAATGCATTTTGGCCGCTTGTACCCTGGATCTTGTTCTTTCGGTCATGACCCAGCCTTCATGACCATAGGTGAGGGTAGGAACAAAAAACTGACCGGTAGATTGAGAGCTTTGCCTTCTGGCTCAGCTCTCTTTTTCAGTCTAACGGTGCGATAAATTGAATGTAATACCGCACCTGCTGTGCCGATTCTCCGACCAATCTCCCGCTCCATTGTCCCCTCACTCGTGAACAAGACCCCAAGGTACTTGAACTCCTTCACTTGGGGTAAGGACTCATTCCCTACCTGGAGAAGGCACTCCATCGGTTTCCTGCTGAGAACCATGGCCTCCGATTTAGAGGTGCTGATCCTCATCCCAGCCGCTTCACACTCGGCTGCGAACCGATCCAGTGAGTGCTGAAGGTCACAGGCCGATGATGCCATCAGGACCACATCATCTGCAAAAAGCAGCGACAAGATCCCCAGCCCACCGAACTGCAACCCCTCTCCACCCCGACTACGCCTCGATATCCTGTCCATAAATACTACAAACAGGATTGGTGACAAAGCGCAGCCCTGAAACGAGTCCAACTTACTGCCGAGAACCCGGACACAGCTCTCGCTTTGGTCGTACAGAAATTGGATGGCCCTGAGAAGGGACCCCCTCACCCCGTACTCCCGCAGCACCTCCCACAGTATCTCCCGGGGCACCAGGTCATATGCCTTCTCCAGATCCACAAAACACATGTAGACTGGTTGGGCATACTCCCAGGCTCCCTCCAGGATCCTTGCGAGTAAAGATCTGGTCCGTTGTTCCACGACCAGGACGGAATCCGCATTGTTCCTCTTCAACCTGAGATTCGACTATTGACCGAACCCTCCTTTCCAGCACCTTGGAGTAGATTTTACCGGGAGGCTGAGAAGTGTGATACCCCTGTAGTGGCACACACCCTCTGGTCCCCCTTTTTTAAAAAGGGGAACCACCACCCGGTCTGCCACTCCTTAGGCACCGTCCCAGACTTCCACGCAATGTTGAAGAGGTGTGTCAACCAAGACAACCTCCACACCCAGAGCTTTAAGCATTTCTGGGACGGATCTCATCAATTCCTGGGGCTTTGCCACTGTGGAGTTGTTTAACTACCTCAGCAACCTCCACCAGGGAAATTGATGCCAATCCCCCCTCATCCTCCAGCTCTGCCTCTACCATAGAGGGCGTATTAGTCGGATTTAGGAGTTCCTCAAAGTGCTCCTTCCACCGCCCTATTACCTCCTCAGTTGAGGTCAACAGCATCCCATCCTTACTGTACACAGCTTGGATGGTTCCCCGCTTCCCCCTCCTGAGGTGGCGAACGGTTTTCCAGAAGTACCTTGGTGCCGACCGAAAGTCCTTCTCCATGTCTTCTCCGAACTTCTCCCACACACGCTGCTTTGCCTCTTTCACGGCAGAGGCTGCGGCCCTTCGGTACCTTGCAACTGCCTCCGGAGTCGTCTGGGATAACATATCCCGGAAAGACTCCTTCTTCAGTCGGACGGCTTCCCTGACCACCGGTGTCCACCACGGTGTTCGTGGGTTACCGCCCCTTGAGGCACCTAAGACCCTAAGACCACAGCTCCTCACCGCAGCTTCAGCAATGGAAACTGAACATTGTCCACTCGGGTTCAATGCCCCCAGCCTCCACAGGGATGCACGAAAAGCTCCGCCGGAGGTGTGAGTTGAAAGTCTGTCGGCCAGGGGCCTCCTCCAGACGTTCCCAATTTACCCGCACTACCCGTTTGGGCTTACCAGGTCTGTCCAGAGTCTTCCCCCATCCCCTGACCCAACTCACCACCAGATGGTGATCGGTTGACAGCTCCGCCCCTCTCTTCACCCGAGTGTCCAAAACATACGGCCTCAGATCAGATGAAACGATTATAAAATCGATCATTGACCTTTGGCCTAGGGTGCTCTGGTACCAAGTACACTTATGAGCATCCCTATGTTCGAACATGGTGTTCGTTATAGACAATCCATGACTAGCACAGAAGTCCAACAACAAACAACCACTCTGGTTTAGATCAGGGAGGCCGTTCCTCACCTATCACGCCTCTCCATGTGTCTCCATCATTGCCCACGTGCGCGTTGAAGTCCCCCCAGCAGAACTATGGAGTCCCCGACTGGAGCCCCCATGCAGGACTCCACTCAAGGTCTCCAAGAAGGCCGAATACTCCAAACTCTTGTTCGGTGCATATGCACAAACAACAGTCAGAGTTTTCCCCCCACAACCCGCAGGCGTAGGGAGGCGACCCTCTCGTCCACCGGGTTAAACTCCAACGTAGCGGCGCTCAGCCGGGGGCTTGTGAGTATCCCCACACCCGCCCGGCGCCTCACACCCTGGGCAACTCCGGAGAAGAAAAGAGTCCAACCCCTATCCAGGAGTATGGTTCCAGAACCAAGACTGTGCGTAGAGGTAAGCCCCACCAGATCTAACCGGTAGCGCTCCACCTCCCGCACAAGTTCCGGCTCCTTCCCCCACAGAGAGGTGACATTCCACGTCCCCCAGAGCCAGCCTCTGCTGCCCGGGTCTGGTCCGTCGAGGCCCCTGACCTTCACTGCCACCCATGTGGCAGCGCACCCGACCCCAGCGGTTCCTCCCACAGGTGGTGGGCCCATGGGATGGAGAGATGTCCGCCACGTAGCTTTTTCGGGCTGTGCCCGGCCGGGCTCCGTGGCAAACCCGGCCACCAGACGCTCGCTGACGAGCCCTCCATCTGGGCCTGGCTCCAGACGGGGGCCCCGGGCTTCCTCCGGGCAGGGTCACTTCATCCCTTCCTCGATGTTTCATAGGATTTTTGAACCATTCTTTGTCTGGCCCCTCACCTGAGACCACTTTGCCTTGGGAGACCCTACCAGAAGCACAAAGCTCCAGACAACACAGCCCTCAGGTTCATAGGGACACACAAACCTCTCCACCACTATAAGGTGATGGTTCCCTAATGATGGTTAACTAAGGCGTATAATTTAATATTAGGTAATGTACTAAAAAGCCTAAACTGGAAATAAAAGCTAACCAAACTGTCTAAGTTAGTTGATGTTGATGAAGGTATTTCCTAATATTATTAGGTGGTTGATGAAGATGTTTGTAGCATGTATGTCTTAAGGTTCATGGCCAAGCCATGTCATTATGAAAACACTTCTTTAATGTTTATTTACAGGTTGTGGTTGTCCACATACCTTTGTCCACTATATTTGGCCATCCTCCAACATATTTACTTACTTTTACTTACTTACTTTGGTAGAGGGTGAGATCAGGGAAAAGACTTCCTAGTCTCCATGCAGAGGTTTGCTTCTTCCTTTGTCGTCATGTAGACATTAACTTAAAGCCCAACCTAATATAAATTATTGTGCATTCTGTATCAGCATGACTTAACCTTAAATGGTCACTTCATTAATGTATAACAATACCGAATAAGCCTTACTAAACCATAACTAAACAGTTATTAATGCTTTTTGGTAGACTTATTGTAAAGTTGAGAACATTCACGTTAACTAACACTTAATTAATGTATAACAATACTGAATAAACCTTACTAAACCATAACTAAACAGTTATTAATGCTCTTTGGTAGACATTGTGAGAACATATGCACCTTAACTAACACTTAATTAATGTATAACAATACTGCATAAGCCTTACTAAACCATAAGTAAACCGTTATGAATGCTCTTTGATAAACTTATTGTAAAGTTAAGAACATATACATCTTAACTTACACTTGATAAATGCATAAGAGTGCTGAATAAGCATTACTAAACAATGATTCATAGTTTATTAATACTCTTTGACTCAAACATTCACACAGCTTTTAAGCATTAGTGAAACATTGTCAATGTGAAATCAAATCTTCATGACAACCTTCTGTTATGCACACACATTCAAAATGTAAACAAGGTTTTCATTTGACTCTGAGTTTTTAACTCAGTCGGTTCTCATCTTTCTTTCCACTGAGACTCAGAGTTGTAACAGTTTAAGTCCTGTATGGAGATTACACTGGATATTTTCCCGCTCTTGTCATCTTCACTGTCATGTCTTCTGGATAGTTTTCCTCTCTTGAAACCTAACAAACCAAGTGGGATATATCAATTTCTTTTAAATTCATGCAAAAGCTATGGATGCAAGAATTGATCGTTCACTAGCTCAACGTCAAATCTTTACACATATTGTACACTCAAATGACAACAAAACATGATAGGGCAGCCTTAATGGTACACACTCTACCTAGTGAGTGGTGAGCTACCTTGACGATCATGATTATCTATTATCTAGATTGTGTCCAGAATATTAATACCTTGATGCATCTGATAGCCAGCAATCACAGCATTCAAATGTTTGTTTGTATAGATCACAGTATACTATGGACCATAAATAATCATTATCATAGTGTAGCCTCCCCGGCTGAAAGATGGTCTCCATGGTTGGGTAGTTTCTCTCTCTTTGCAGAAATTAACGTAAATTAAAACCCTAATACAATATTAAATTAAATATAAAATGATTTTCCTTTGAACCTTCTGTCACATCCAATATACCATAGTAATTGCATTTCTATCTCTCAAGTTACACCGTTTCATGTAGCTAAACAGGCTCATTAGCCTGGTAATTAACTGCAGGCTAAAATATGTTGACATGCTAGCTTTACTTGCACATACTCATCTCCAAGTTCGTTAAACTCTTAAACAGCATATCATAAAGTGACTGACAATACAAACGATATTAGAGTAAACACTGACAAACCTTGTTCCTTTATCAGCCAGATGATAAACAAGATAAGCATACACCATGCTTTCTTTGGCAGAGTATTAGCAGCACATGTTGCCCGCAGCCTCAGGCCGCGTATAATACTTCCGGTTTCCATCTTTTCAAAATAAAAGCGCTAGCTAGCACGTTAGCTAGCTAGCTTTAGGTAACCAAAATGACCCTGTTCTCTGGCAGATTTTTCTGCGATTAACTTATGTTAGAGCTAACCTAACAGCCAAGCTAGCTCTAAGTGACCCACATATTATTTCGTTTCACTCATTTAACAATCTATAGCAGTTTCCAGCGTTAGCATTTTTATTTTGAAAAGATCGAAACCGGAAGTATATAGTTTTTCCCACAAGCGGGCAAAGTGTTCAGCTCCTACAAGCAAAAAGTTTTATCAAAGAATTTCTAATAAGGGAAGAAGTTCCACTCTCTCGTTACTTCCAGCTTCTGAACTGGTTGCAGTTCCACCAGAGTTCCATATAGAGGGCGCTCACAGGCCAGTGCAGAATGAATGGGACTCTATGGAGCTATACCCCTCAAAATCCACTTTTCTCAGGATATAATTTTTTGTCTAGTAATTTGAATGTTGCATTCGAAAGGGGAGGCTAAGAAAATACACACTGCTGGGTGTTAGATTTTTTTAAAGTGGTATTTTTGTTCTAAAAAGCCTTTTTAAAATGTCAATGACGTCATACACATATACGACCAGAGATACTGCTTCACAGCAAGCTCTGAGTCGCTTCCTTTGTTCTCTCGAAGCATCGACAACACAGCTGACCGGTTAGGCTCTCCCTGTTAATACACGTTCTAGAAAGAGGTTTGCTAATGTTTTAAAGACCACGCCGAAATACTCACTCTGACATTCTGGTTCTGCTTTGGATGCCGTCAAGCGGGATCTCCGATCGTAATCAGTCCTTCACTGACCAATCAGCATTCATTAGCAGAATGCTAGCGTGTTATGGGCAACAACGACTCAACCTGTAAGAAATCGAAAGGACACAAGTACTCGTTCATTCAACTTTTGACCTACAATCCATGTTGAACTTGCAAAAACTACAATCAAATCTGAGATTTGAGACAAATTTAGCCGTCTAGCTCCATAGAGTCCCATAGAGTCCCATTCATTTAGCACTGGACCGCGTTCACCCCCAGTAGAACTTTGGTGGAACTGCAACCAAATTCGGTACAATGGGGCTGAATTGGGAGTGGAACGGCTTTCCGTAGACGGGTTTGGTTTTATGTTGAACTTGTTTAGCACCTGGTTGATAAGAGGATAAGGTTGGTCATTGTTTCCTCTAATATTGTTTGTATTTTGAGTCACTTTATGATATGCTGTTTAAGAGTTTTACAGACTTGGAGATGAGCAAGTAAAGCTAGCATGTCAACATATTAGCTTGCAGTTAATGTTACCAGGCTAATGAGCCTGTTTACATAAAAGGGTGTAACTTCAGAGATATAAATGCAATTGCTACAGTATATTGGATGTGACAGAAGGTTCAAAGGAGAACCATTTTATATTTAATTGAATATTTCATTATAATTAAGGTTGATTTCTGAAAAACAAGTGAATAAGAATGGGAAGTAACACTCAATTTAAGCACTCAAAGGGTCATTTACAAAAATGTATGTGTAAAAGGGGTTAAAATAAAAAAGATGGATATATTTAAACTAAAAGTATTTAGTTGTCTTTGTTTTCTCAGCTCTTACAGTGGTTAGATGCAGTGTGTTCAAGGCATGTTTGAAACTGGTGGTACTTGGTGAACCAGTAGTTAAAGAGAGCCAGACCATCTTTCAGCCGGGGAGGCTAAACTATGACGAAGATTATTTATGGTTCATAGAATACTGTGATTTATATAAACACACATGCGAATGCTGTGATTGCTGGCTGTCAGATGCATCAATGCATTAATATTCTGGACACAATCTAGATAATGGATAATCATGATCGTCAAGGTAGCTCACCACTCACTAGGTAGAGTGTGTACCATTAAGGCTGCCCTATCATGTTTTGTTGTCATTTGAGTGTACAATATGTGTAAAGATTTGACGGTGATCTAGTTAACGATCAATCCTTGCATATGTAGCTTTTGCATGCATTTGAAAGAAATTGATATATCCCACTTGGTTTGTTAGGTTTCAAGAGAGGAAAACTATCCAGAAGACATGACAGTGAAGATGACAAGAGCGGGAAAATATCCAGTGTAATCTCCATACAGGACTTAAACTGTTACAACTCTGAGTCTCAGTGGAAAGAAAGATGAGAACCGACTGAGTTAAAAACTCAGAATCAAATGAAAACCTTGTTTACATTTTGAATATGTGTGCATAACAGAAGGTTGTCATGAAGATTTGATTTCACATTGACAATGTTTCACTACTGTTTAAAAGCTGTGTTTAAGTCAAAGAGTACTAATAAACTGTGAATCATTATTTAGTATTGCTTATTCAGCACTGTTATGCATTTATCAAGTGTTAGTTACGGTGCATACGTTCTCTACTTTACAATAAGTCTACTAAAGAGCATTAATAACTCTTTAGTTACGGTTTAGTAAGGCTTGTTCATAATAGTTAAATACTTCATTAAGTGTTAGTTACGGTGCATACGTTCTCTACTTTACAATAAGTCTACCAAAGAGCATTAATAACTCTTTAGTTATGGTTTAGTAAGGCTTGTTCAGTATTGTTAAATACTTAAGTATTAGTTAAGGTGCATATGTTCTCTACTTTAAAATAAGTTTTCCAGAGCATTAATAACTGTTTAGTGATGGTTTAGTAATGCTTATTCAGTATTGTTACACATTAAGTAAGTGTTAGTTAAGGTGCCTATGTTCTCAACTTTACAAGAAGTCTACCAAAAAGCATTAATAACTGTTTAGTTATGGTTTAGTAAGGCTTATTCAGTATTGTTACACATTAATTAAGTGTTAGTTAAGGTACATATGTTCTCCACTTTACAATAAGTCTACCAAAGAGCATTAATAACTGTTTAGTTATAGTTTAGTAAGGCTTATTCAGTATTGTTATACATTAATGAAATGACCATTTAAGGTTAAGTAATGCTGATATAGCATGCACAATAATTTATATTATGTTGGGCTTTAAGTTAATGTCTACATGAAGATAAAGGAAGAAGCAAACATCTGCATGGAGACTATGGAGTCTTTTCCCTGATCTCACCCTCTACCAAAAGTAAGCTTAGTTAACTTTTATAAACAGTTAGTCAAGGCTTATTATTGCATTTACTAATGATATAATAGACACCTTAGTTAACTGTGATTAACAGTTAAGGCATCAACTAATGGTAAATAATGCATCAATTAATACCTTAGTTAACATGAGCATTGTTAATAAATGTTTATTAGACAATTTATTCAACTTTTAATAATGGTTAGTTAATGCTTATTAATGAATTAACTAATGGTAATTAATGTACCCTTATTGTAAAGTGTTACCATTTATACTTATATTGTTTGTTCTGTTTAACCTGTTTATCTAAAATAAGTTAAACAATGTGTGACATGCACCTACAACACCAAAACTAATTCCTTGTATGTGTAAAAAACATACTTGGCAATAAAGCTTTTCTGATTCTGATTCTGACCATAGAACGATACAAATCTGAGCGGCAGTTGCTGGTTGTATTTAGCTGCTACAGAGCTTCGGGACGCCGGCTACCAGTGGCAGTTGTTTAGCTGCCAATAGGTGACTGTGAGCCGGCTACAGGCACTGGCAGATGACGGTCCTTTCAGGGGCTGTGGCAGTGGAGTTAAGCCAGAAAAAGTGAGCGTTGTGCAGCAGCGACAGTTAAGTTTAGGCACCAAAATGAGTTTAGGAAAAATATCGTGATTTGGATTAGAACACTCCCGAGGAACGACCGAGCGTTTCCTGTGTGACTTTGCTGCAAAGTCAACTCCTCTCTCCGGCTGGAAAGCGTTGTGTTTTATGTTGACACCACGTTGTGCTATTTCATGGTGAGATTATTTTCTATTGGATATTGAAGTTCATAAGTGTTTTGGCATGCCCCCCCCCCCCCACTTCTTTTACAAAAAGCACCCTGCAGTTAATGTTGTGAAACGGAACTAGTTATGTTTAAGCAACAAAAATACTTAGGGTTAATAAAACATCATGAATTGGCCTAAAATGAGTCAATTCAAACTAATAAAATGAGGATGTAACCATGTCACGGACTAAGGTCTGTAAAAGTCAGTTAATTTTAAAAAGTGACCATATCTTTTGGTTTCACACGGGACACGAACTTCGGTCTCCTGAGTGAACGTCCTGTGTTTGTTTGACCCATCCCCACCCCAACCTGCCTGCTCACGTGGAATTTGGCGCTCTTTGTTTGAAGATTATTTTTTGGGGCTTTTCCCTTCATTTGATAGTGACAGTGGATAGACAGGAAAGGCGGAAAGAGAGAGGGGATGACACACAGCATTGGGCCACAGGTTGGATTAGAACCCCGGCCGCTGCAATGGACTCAGCCTACATGGGGCACACGCTCTTACTGGGTGAGCTAGAGGCTGCCCCGGAATTTGGTGCTCTTATACTTTGTCACTTCGCTTCTTCATTTGCTCCCGAGATAATTACTACGGCCGCGAGAGGCCGCCGCCTATCAGCAAACATAAATATGGGTCGTTATGAGCTGCTTGCACAATCGACCTATACGGTCGTTTTCTGGCTGAGGACAGTCTTAAAGGCACTAAAAAGAAAGGTCTGCACAAGTGTTTGGTCTCATTTAAATGTCGTTCAGACGAGGTAACTGAACAAGTGAAGGAAGCTCAAGGTCTGGCCACTATCTGCTATTTGCATTATTGTTTTCCTTAGTTGACCAACTTGTAACACTAGGTACATCTAAAGTATAAAGACTATATTTCCAGAAGGCTATATAAAACAAATGGGTGCTCCTGCCAGTATAAAATGGACACTGTGTCAGATTAGCCTGATTAAAGTTTATTTGCCATAGCCACAATCTTTCTCTAACCGTAAACCTGCATTCGATTTTTTTACTTTTTTATGCTCATATGGCAAAGTTGTCAGCAACAGTTGCTGATGCTGGAAACAAAAACTGATGAGAGCTAAAACCAGTAAAGTTGCGGGCCGCAAAACCAAAACATGTCACAAAGGTCAGGGGAACTGCAGAGTTAGAGTTGAAAAACAAATATTGTTACCGCAGTTAAAGTCTCGCATTGCCAGACCTTCCTCCACTCAGCATTCCGGCATGAGACGAAAACGTGCTCTGGTTTATTGGCATTTCTTTAAACCAATCACAATCGTCTTGGGCGGTGCTAAGCGCCGGACAGAGCAACGGTGCCGCTGCAAAATAGCCTCTGGAAGGAACTTGTTTTGGTGGAACGTGTAGGTGTCGTGCAACAGAAAACTTAGATTGGACAGATAGTCTAGCTAGCTGTCTGGATTTACCCTGCAGAGATCTGAGGAGCAGTTAACCATAGTCCAAACAAATCGAGCGGAGTTTAAAATTCTAACACAAAGAAAGCATAAGGTGACATTGGCATCTGGCCGAAAAGAGGTACACCCGGCGGAATTTCCGGCACCACCTGAACAATCCCGGAAGTGGGGCATCGTGGATATAGACTACCGCAGTTATAAATATGTGTAGCAAGGCTTGTATTAACGGTTATTCACGCTAAAGCCACTTTTGGTAATTTGTAGAAAAACAGAAATATCCCAGTAAAAATCAGTTCAGTCTGTGTTGCTTTCAGGCCATCCACTTAGTCAGTGTGGGGACACTGGTCGGGAATTGTTTTGAAACTCAACACAATTCAAGTTGGGGGGCTGCTATTAGAATGTTTCCTTCCTTGTTACCCCCCACAGAGATTCAAAGAACATTTTCTTGAAACAACAAGAGACTGTCTACCCTGCCTACTTTTCTGTAGAAAATCTAATTACCCATTTTGCTATAAACACGCTTGGACCTTGAGCTGTGAGTGAAGCTGCTCTCTGGCACAGGAGTGTAGATTGCTCCTGGCCTACAGGCAGTAGACGTCTCATTGTCACAACAACAGCGTAGCCGCCAGCTGAACCCTAGTTCACGTCCAGCCCACAGCATCTTTTATTCCCTCTTCTCCAAAGCCCCGAGCTGACTTCATACTTGTTGCGATCACAGTGGGTTTGAGTTGGAGAAAAAGCACAGATCTCTTTGTCCCCTCTGCTGTCTGCTGGTGTGGACTCAGCTGCTGGAACCACACTATTATAAAATCTGATGCTGGAAAAATTATAAATCACTTGCAAGTGCAAGTGCTTCTTTAGTCAGTTCTTTAGTCTGTCTGCTGTATCTGACCAAGTTGTCTACTCACTTTAACGTTGACTAATGGTGTGTGTCCATTGTCAGCGTCATTTCCCCGCTTCCCATTCATTTCTATGGGAGCAGCCGTGCAATGCATTCTGGTAGCGTAAGACAGATTCAGCAACTGCATGGCCTATTTCTCGCTTAAAAAATGTTCAGAAACACGTAAATAAGAGGTCGTATTCCGATATACGATATATATATATACAAGCCACCATTATGGTGCAATGCTGGGAAGCGGGGCGATCCCATCTGTGAAAACAACGCGTATATGGACACCCAAAATAAGGCCAGAAACACACCACACGCTGAAGTGCCACGAATAGCCACGAAGCGCTGTGAAGTTATCCCATGTTATCCAATTTGTCAGTCAACAAACATTTCCCCACCTTTTGGTGGCCACAGTTTTCGCCCTAAGAGCCTGAAATTTGGCATGGAGGTCAAGTCTATAGCTGCTTCTCATGGCCCTTATTTGAAATCTCCTCGACTCCTCGGTCCTCGGCTGAACCGGACGTTGTTCTGTTCTTCCTCGGTGAAGGCCGTCTCAAAGCTCTTATTTCTGCCCCGAGGAGCGAGCATCGAGGAGGCATCATCGAGGAGCTATAGGCGAGGATACACAAGAGCAGCCTTCCCAGAAGCCGTGCAGCTGAAAGGGTTGCTAACTCCGCCCAAACAGCTGACTAATTAATGTGACGCTTCAGAGGAAAGGACGTCTCATCCCTCTAAAAAACACATTCGCTCGTTGCCTCTCCTCCGATGATTTCCTCACGTCTCTCCCGTGCTTCCTCAGTGGGAGGGACGTGAGGAAGTGAGGCAAGTGGAGGAGTCGAGCAGGCAATTTAAGCGACATGAGAAGCACCTTATGTTAGGTTGTGTGTGTGCGTGTGGTTGTGAAGGCATAAATTTGTGGATGCATGCTTCACACAATGGCCACAGCTATTAGGAATTAGCGCTTGTTTTCCTCTAGTTTTGCCTAAAGATGATGTCATTACAAGTCACCCTAGAGAATCTTAGAAATGTAGGAATGCATGCCAATATATCTCTAAAATCTTAACCATGAAAACAAATTGCATCTCAAACATCATAATGGATTGGAAAATAAAATGATAGGGTGATGAGGATAATGATTGTCTTTAAACACAATTAATCACACTTGCATTTTCCACTTTAAGCTCCTCTGTCTCTGGTTGTTGCTTCTGATGAGTGGTTGTGTCAAAAAACATCGAGGAAAATTTGCACGAATTGACAGCTGTTGAAAGGTTCTATACTATAATTACACCAAGTGCTTATTTTTCCTTCTTTGTAACCGTTGAAATAGCTTCCCATAGACTGTCATCCTGTAACCAGTTGGCAGGACATATTGAATTAACACAACACAGGATCAATTGTATAGACCTTTTTTAATAGAATTCCATTGCTTGGCAACAGCCTGAGTCCTTATCTTCCTGTCAGCAGATGCCATTCATATACACTGCAACCAAGAATTTTAGAAAGATATAGACAGAATCACAGTGATACAAAAATCACTAGACAAATTACAGTTGAATTGCGGCGATATGTGAAATCGGCAAACGTATTTATTTCTGTTGTCATTTTCAGCCGTACCTGTGTGTGTCAGTGTGACAGTGTGTAACCGCCAGTATGATTGACTCCTAGTTTGGGGGGTGTCACTTCTTTAGTCTGTTTGTTAGCCAAATTAGGTGACGTTTCATTTCCGGGATTGTTCAGGAGCCCCCAGAAATTCCACCGGATGACTCAAATTTTTGGCCGGATGTCCGTCACTTTCCGCTTTCTTTGTGTTGCCATTTAAAACTCCGGTGGATTTCTGAGGACTATGGTTAACTGCTCCTCAAATCTCTGCAGGGTAAATCCAGACAGCTAGCTAGACTATCTGTCCAATCTGAGTTGTCTGTTGTATGACTAAAACAACTTGAACTTGAACGAACACGTGCCACCAAAACAAGTTCCTTCCCGAGGCTATTTTGCAGAGGCACCATTGCTCCGTCCAAATTGTTAAAATACGAAAGCAACAAACATGCATTTTAAATGAGTGAAATGAGAGTATCATCCAGCTGCCCCCCCTGTTTGAGTACATGCAAGTTTAGCTGCAGTAGCTCTTCATGCAGGGGATGAGGGGGGGATATGATATGGCTTCAGGTAACCTCAATCAGTGATGACAGTAGGAGCAGACATTTATCTATGTGAAATGTTACCACTTTAGAAGCTATGCATATGTACTGTAATGTTTGTGCAACTTAAAAATAAAACTGAACTACCACTCCTACTGTACTTTACCATGCTGCATCTATTCATGTGCTGTCGTTGCATAACTTAACTACATAATTTATGGTTTATTCATGAGGCCTTTTTTGGCCCAGAGAACTGGGCGTCCTGAATCAGAGGAAAATCTCTCCATCTCTCCAAGGGCCTCTGGGGGAAAACAGCCAGGCAGGCGAATGAGATAGCAGACTCGGACGGAATTATCACTTCACTGCAAGAGAAAGGGAAAATGATCTCAGTCACCTGCTCTGCCTGTTCCATCCACCCATTTGACCATCATGATTTCGTTTTTCTCGCCTGCTTCATCTGTGTACATGTGCCTGTGGGGATGTGTGTTGATGTGTGTGTTTGAAGTGCTGCACTGCCCTGAAGTTAACGCTGCTACTCTGGATGTCTACATGCATGTATTTATGTAGACCGGCGCTGCAAATGATGCTACCAATCTGGAGAGGACAGGAGTTGGCTGAGAGGCTCTGTCAGTTGTGCGTCACTAAGAATACATGATAGCTTCCCAATGTGTTTGGGGGACAGAGAGCGAGAGAAAAGCTAAGCATGTCACAGGAGAGCCCTCTGCTGTCTGAAGTATTAACCACTCAACATGCCCTTGACTCAGTAAATCTTTCAGGCTTCTCCACTTTTGTCAAAATGAAAAGAAAATCTGAATATATCGAAATGATACTTATATTTGTGTAGTATCAAATAAGTGATAGTAGAATAGCATTTCACTAAAGGCCTTTCCTTCATCTTTTCCACATAGAACATTATCACAATATTAGATGCAAGTGTCCCCCTTCTCTTTCATTCTTTCCCCTCTTAAATATACCATTTCATAATATATATGAAATGGATATGTATTATGGCAATGAAAACAGAATGGATATGTGTATTTGCCCACATGGAAACATGAATCCAAGTATTAGAGGTTAAGTGGCAACAAGTTAAAACATTTTTGAGTCACTGTATATTCCTGATATGGATATGAAATTGTAGTATTGCAACTGAATTGGGATGTTGATTGCCTGTATGAGTGTCAAATGCTGCCCAAGGGACACGTGTGTTGATTGAAACATACTCCCATTGATAAATGACGATTTTCCCACACCTGGGAACACAGAATGGGAGGGGCGAAATGTATTTATGCCCGGTTGTGTTTGTTGTTTGAAATACTCTCGGTGAAGGTCTGGAGAGACCGAAACGTTAGTTTTTTTTGTAAATAACCGGGGATGCAAGAGCAGTGTGTGGGATTTGTTCCTTTGTTTCCAAACTCTTGAATATACAAAATTACTGTATATTTGGCTACAGAGGCTCAGGACTGTAAGGAAAAGGAAAATGTGTGGACAGATAGGCCTTTACCAATGAAGGAACATTTTCATGAGCTTTTTACCTTTCTTTGTGTTTCTGGCCCTTTTAGTCTCCTTTTCCACGTCTGCATGTGCCACACTAAATACAAAAATGTACCTCTGTTGTTTAGGCATTTTGTACGAAATGTGTCTTACTTAAAATATTTGTTATAAGATATTTTTGATTTGAGACCATGATTATATGTATGGAGTACAAACATACAGTACCATGCAATCTTTGAAAAACATTATTACAGTACTACCTGGCAGAAATGACATGCAACAAAAATACTTAAACAGAAGTTAAAGATTCTTAGATCATTTCAGCTTCTCTGACCGTAAAAATTAAATTGATTTCAACATAGATTGGTGGGTGAAATTTTACTCCGGTCTCTACTATTTTCCAATCATTCACTAAGCTTGTCTCACAGACTTTTGTAATACAAAATTACAAAACGTCTGATTCCTATAGACTGAATTTCTGTTGTCATGTCAGCAGTAATTGTAACGTTTAAAGATATATAGTAAAACATGGAGGTCAGACCTATCTGTCGTCTCTGCTGGGCTTTTTTTCTGTAGTGCGTTGCTTTGGTAGCAACATAAACATAAATATTGTAGGCTGACATTCTTCATTCATTACATAACTAATTTGCCTAACCTTTACGGTTCTTCAGATGGGTTAAAGTGCAAAAGACTGCACAAAAGACTGTGAGTTCCTGGAACTTTTTGTTGAAAAAGGGCAAGATAGTCAATAGCTCAACAAAACCCTAGAGTTTGTGATGAATATGAAAGACAAGGAGAATATTGAGTTAGATTATAGTAGTAATGCAAATGTTTTCCATACTTACTGTGTAAGAATTGGTATTTTTTTAGATTTGGACCCCTTAAAGTTTGAGTGCAATTCACTTATGCGCCGCTGTCGTAAATATGGACAGCTGTACACGTGCACGTTATGATTACATTACTAATGATCAAAAACTAGCAAGTCACAAACTTTGCTAACACAGCAGAAAATGCAAAAACACAAGGCATCGCAAGCCAGCTAGGTTTTTTGGGATTGTTCAGTTGCCGCTGGAATTTCGGCCGGATGTCCGCTACCTTCCGCTTTATTTGTGTTGCCCTTGAAAACTCTGGTGGATTTATGAGGACTATGGTTAACTGCTCCTCAGATCTCTGCAGGGTAAATCCAGACAGCTAGCTAGACTGTCCAATCTAAGTTTTCTGTTGCACGATTGAAACAACTTTTGAACGTACACGTGTTCCACCAAAACAAGTTCCTTCCCGAGGCTATTTTACAGAAGTACCGTTTGCTCCGTCTGGCACTTAGCACCGCCCAAGGTGATTGTGATTGGTTTAAAGAAATGCCAATAAACCAGAGCACGTTTTTCTCCCATCCAGGAATGTTGTGTGGACTAGCCAGACCTTCCTCTGCAGCGCTGTGGAGGAAGTCAGCTAACATTACTTACTAGTCCAACAGCAAGATGGCCAGCTCGGCATTGGTCTTGCAGCCTTTTTATTTCGTGGAGCTCATGACACCAACTAAAAGCCAGACTGAGATTTACTCCTTTCCAGCGGTCACTCTTTCTTTTTCTCTTCTTAGCTTCCTCCATCAACTCCTGTTTGATCTCTTCACATTGACACACTGCCATGTTTGCAGAGGCTGGTGAACGCGGTTCCTTTGCTCCTCCAAGCGGACCAAAGCTGCTGTTCTAGCAGTATAAACACTCCCCGAGTGAGCTTAGTAGCTGACGGCAGCTAACATTAGCAGCAGTTAGCGGTTAGCATTACTTTAGCAAAAACTTATGCCGACCTACACCAAACGACTTTTCAAGCGATTCCACTGTTGCAGACTAATTTCTAATATCGGAATGAAATCCTGAGAGTCTTGCTAGATTTGGGCATTCTCCTGTCATCTAAATAGTTTGGTGTAAGGTGGTCATAAAATTCAGTCCGAGTCAGTCTTTTTCCCGTCGTGATGTTTAGAATCAGAATCAGAATCAGCTTTACTGACCAGTAGGAATTTGACTCCGGTTAATCTTCCAACAATCAAAAAAAAATCAAACGTGTTTGATATTATCGTAGGTTTCAAGTCTTGGTAGTGAAGTTAAATCATGTGAACATTCTCAACAACCAATGGGTGCGCTCCTTCCAGCACCAAACAGTAAGCAGCAAACAGCTAGAGCCAGTGTTGTTTATGGTTGCTATGGTGCTGCGCTAAGCCAAGCGCTAAAGAGGGAAAGTTGCCATTTTTCTACCCTTCTGAAGCGCATCATCCAGAGAGATTTACTGGTGGATAAACGCAGACCTCTGGGTACTGCCGCCATTCATCTGCATGTACGGCAGAACAGAAAATCTGCAAACTTGCCCTTAAGTTACCAGCTAGTGGTAGCTAGCTAGCTTGGTTATATTTTTTAAAACAAATTTAGTTGTAGTCTTACAATTTGTGACCCTGCAAGATCCCCATTCTTTACATATTATGACAGTCCTTAACGTTAGATGTGAGATGATTGTCTTTAGATGTGAGATTGTATCAGACTTTTTAAAGTCTGTTTACAGTCTTCTAGTGCAGTAGTTCCCAACCTGAGGGTGGCAGCAAAGATCACAGGGGATGCGCAAGTCTTTATCTGGTTTGAGGTTGAGGTAAAAAAAAAAATATTTGCACATGTTAAACAAATTATGATAATACACTAGAATATATAATGTATACAAAAGTCTGTATACAAACTATATATTTTTGTTCTCGCTTAAAATTGTAGGCAGGCTACATAGTAGGCCAAACCTCCGGGACCTCTTAACCTGTGACCCTTGCTGTCATCAGGTCAGCTGCTAGCTGCTATCGTCCTCATTTTTCCTGCCGCCACAGTATCACTATTTTATGAATGAAACATGGCGGAGAAACGTAAAAGTGCTGATAACTCCTCTGTATCAAAAAAGAAAGTAAGGCTCTATCTCGAGAATTACCTCAACTTTGGTTTCGGAGGGGGGGGGCTCAGCTTTTCTTAGACATAAGTAGGGGGGGGCGCCAAGGAAAAAAGGTTGGGAACCACTGTTCTAGTGTATGGTAGGCATAAAGCTTTCTGTCGATCAGGAAACTCTGTAAATCACTGAGTTGAGGCTAATCAACTGGAGGACATCGGAGGGAAAACCAGAGAACATTTTCTCCATAAAATATGATCCAGTTTTACCAAACTCAGTGGTGGTGCGTGACTTAGTGCCTTGAAGTGTTACGCACTTCTCCCGGAAGATCTTACCCGTAAACAAAAGGACGGGAAAAATAAAATAAACTATTCAAGGATGGGGATAAAGTCCAAAGTGGCACCAACACCACATATTGAAACACAAAGATCATTTGGGCAAAGGTAAACTGAGTGGGAGGTATTTTTTCATAATGTCAACATATTAAAAATGTATGTAATAATGTTCCAGTCCAACAAATGTAACATTTCAGGAACATTAATATAGCAGTAAACAAATATTTGCTATGTAAAGACATAGTGGAGTAATGGCATCCTGAGCAGAGAATTTTTCACACTCCCTCAGTGTGTGTTGTAATCTGAGTTTCTGTGTTCCTCCACAAGTGCATGTTTGTGCATGTGAGGTTTTTTTTTTTTTTTTTATGAATATCGAGTACATGTGATGTATGTGGACAAGACACACACATACCTGTACATGACTTGTACAAATAATATATTATAATAATAATAGACATAGTAATTTAGCTGGCTTGATCAGTGGTTGCCAGTGTTACATAACCCAGCAGTGAATCCATTGGATAGCTATTGAGAGGTGAATATCTGCTGTAGCCTGCTTGGAACCGAGGTGGGCCGTCAGGGCCAGCAAGGCCTTCTCTGCTGGCCAAGAAATTGTCAGAATCAAAAAAATTATATTTCCTAATTATATCTGTATATATATATATATATATATCCATCCATCCATCCATCCATCTTCATCCGCTTATCCGGGGTCGGGTCGCGGGGGTATATATATATATTTTTTATTTTTATTTTTATTTTTTTTATTAATTTCATATGTATTTTACAAAGTCCGTTCCCACGAATCTATTACCATAATTTCATTGCTAGTCTCTCCCTCGGTTGTGGTGCTTCCAGTGTATCTCATAAATTAGAGCTTTTAAGGCCTTTAGAATTCCGAGTCAATCCGTCTGTTGGTTAAGCAAATAGGGACAATGTTGTCAATTGTCATATTCTTTAGCCAATCAAATTTCGAGTTTGCCCTGTTGGGCATATTCTTTGACAGGCCGGAGCATTCTATCTGGCCCAGCCACCTACATCGGCATTTTTTGGACTAGTTAGCCAACTGAAGCATAACTAGCTAGCATCACATAACCGCTACGGTAACGTTAGTTCAAGTTCATTTAGAGTTTTAGATGTAAAGTTAATAAAAGAAAGAAGGATGTACTTGTTCTCAAATGATGAGCAGCTTTGGTAAGTTTAATGGATTTTTCTGCATTGTAGTGAAATGATTTTACTAGCTATTACTGCTTGCTTTATATTGTTGCTGCTGGTGTGAGCAGTTTCAGCGGCCGCTGTGTCTGTGTGTGCGTGGTGGCATGTGTGTTGAGCCCCAGCAGCTTGGCTGGAATTTGCAAGAGTGTCTGGGGAAGCCTGTTGATTCCTATTGTGTTATTTGTGTGCTTGATTGCTTTGTATGAGTAAATGTGGCTGTTGAGGGTTTCTTTTTGTTTCTTTGGTAATTACATTAATTTGGATTATATGTGATGCAGCAACATGTCATACTGCGTGAAAGTAATGGCTTCAGTCACTGTGTATTCATGTCTCTGCAATAGTGTATTAAAACTCTTTAGGTGTTGGGCCTTGTGTTGAATCACTTTATTCCACACGATAATGCCCAAGTGTCATGGTGAAGTTATTCAAAGGTGGTTGCTGTGGTACTGAAGGCCCAGGTGTAAAATAATATTTGTCTTCTGACTTGAGCTTACACTAAAACTTAGTACACATATTCTGTATCTACTAAGTAATGAATTTGTTCTTTATTGTTGTATAGTGAGCAACATGCTTCACAAGTTTATAAAAATCAAACTTGACACACTAAAGTGACACACATATATCAATGAAATGCTGCTTTTCTCCCTGTAAAAGTACGTTTTTTTTTTACACAATTGCATAATATTGGCCAACCCACTGTGTACAGTAGAGCTGTTCCAGAGCTTAGGGCGGGGGTCACGGTGGGTCTTGATGTTTGACCCAGGGTTAAGCTTGGTTATGACATTTCACCCTTGACCAGATAAATAAGTGCATACAATAAAAGATTCCTCTCCTTTCCTTCCTCTATGCCAGTTGAGTTCAAAGAGATAGAGACAACAGCTAAATGATGTTAATCACTGAGATGCCACTGAGACAGATGGTACTAAAAGGTCAGTTCAGGAAAGGGGATGAGGGGAGGGAAGGTCATGACAGGAGAGGAGGAGAAGAAAAGAGGAAACATTAGAAACGATGCTCAGGCTAGTTTTTTCTACCTTCCAATCCAACTGTCATCTTTCTTTAGTTTGGATTGTCTTTTCCTTTCTGTTATGTCACGGCCTCTTTTCTGCCTTTCTTCCTCCATCAATATCTCTCGCCAACTCTCCCCCTCCCCTCTCACTGCCTCTCTCTCTTTCTCTCCTTCTGACTCCTCTGCCTTGGAAAGAGACGATCCAGAAATAAGGCCATAAATAAGAAATCAACGGCCTTTTCTGTCCCACCACATTACAGGCTTTTGATGTATGCTTTCTGCAGTAGTATTACTCACCAGCCTGAAATCAATGCTCTAATCTTTCCCCTGCCAGATTGATTTCAGTGGAAGTGACAACAGCGTGGAAAGGTGCAGAACAGATCTGTACACTGTAGGCCATTTTCAAAATACTAGCAAAGAAGTGTTATATAGGGACAGCTGCTTAGGTAGATTAAGGAAGATGCCAGATATCACATAGGCACAGAGGTGTGCAAACATATCTTTCCAGTTTTGGTCTTTAATCCCCAAATGGTCCATCCTCGTGGCCAAACAGTTTACTATCACAGAACCGTACTTTAAATTCTGATCAAGGTCCCAAATTTTTAGTTCTAAACCATTAGAAAGACAATTTAAGAGGTTACAAGTGTTTTTTGAACTCTACATATAACGATGATTTATTATGGAGGCTGTGTCTCAGGAGGTAGAGCGGTCGTCTGCCAATCAGAACGTCGGTGGTTCAATCCCTGGCCCCTGCAGTCTACAGTACATGTTGAAGTATCCTTGGGCAAGATACAGAACCCTAAATTCACAAATTGCTGTGAATGTTTAAATGACGAACAGCTTGTATGGTAGCCTTGTTGTATAAATGTGTGTTTATTGTTGTGAATGGTGCCTGTAGGGGAAAAAAAGGAACTATGAGAAGACATGTGTACAGGATGTGTACAATTCCTTGCATGCTGTGACAGATTACAAGCCCACACCCTACTTCTCAAGTGCTGATGGGCCTCTAGCAAGTGAGTTAAACACATTTTATGCTCACTTTGAGGCAGTCGGCAGCCATCAAGCAAAAGCAGCTGATGCAGAGGTTAATGGATGGGTGCACCTCTCACATCCATCTCCCTTTCTGAGCATGACGTCAGGGGGGCTCTCAAACAAGTGAACACCAAAAAAGCAGCAGGACCTGATGCATCAGGAGCCAAACCTGGAAAGAAACCATTTCGGTACTAGTATTGGGCATTGACAACTGGTTCCAACTTGGAATAGTTTCAAAAATTGTGATTCTAATGGACAATTTTTTTTTTTATTGGAATCGTTAGGAAAATTTAGTTTCAAATCCGATCATCCGTTCCAAGATTTAACACGCGGAAGTTTTGGATCCGTAGTGGCCACTGTACATCCATTTGTTGTGTTGCAGCCATGGAGCACAGTAAGCGGAACTCTAAAGTGTGGCTTTATTTTACGTTGAACGAGCCCAGTAAAAACTGTAAATCACCATTGAATCAAAATACAATGTTCCTCTCATCTGTGAAATAAGCATGTGACCCGTTTCAACTCCAACCCTCAAAGAATTGAAATCGAGAATTGATAAAACCCGGAATCGAAAGGAAGAATTGTAACTGGAATCAGAATCTACTTGGTAACATATTCGTCGTCAAACTGGCCTTCTCCGTCAGTCTCGGAAGCTGTGTTTGGTCCCGTCCGGCCGTGTTCACTGGGAGCTCTGTTAACCATTAACAGCTAGCAGAGTGCTATATTTGATTCTGCGTATTTACTTATTCGCCACGGAGGGACTTGTGCAGATATTAGTTGGCATTTACATCAGCGGTTTAGCTGACTCTGCCGTGACTGGGACCTCCCAGTGAACACGGCCGAAGTCAACGGACCTCGATCGAATACAGCCTCCAAGACTGACGGAGGAGGCTATTTTGAAGACAGGGAATACAATACTGAGATGGTTCCTTTTCTGGGTTTGGGTCCTGTAATGGTAGCTAATCACAGTTAACTGCAGTTACAGCTGCTACTTTAGCAACAAGTAGCCTAAAGCTATCTGTCCAAAATTCCGTAAATCACCTCAGTACTGTATTCATCATCGTCAAACTTATAACATTTATGACAACCCTAATGACAAGTCCAAATGGTTCCACTTTACTTGAGGTCAAGAGAATTATTCATGATACCATTATAAAAGCATTTGACAGTGTAATCAAACTTTATGACATCTTTATGAGCAGTTCAGATTGTTTCACTTCATTGTATCATGACACAAATATAATGGTATCATGACAGCCAATGCAAAAACCAACTACTTAATGACAGTTTAATGTAATGTTAACAAATACAGCTAAAAAGTATCTTTTAAGTTTGATATTTTGGCCTGCTACGACATATTTATGACAGGTTATGTTGTCTAGGTTAATGTCAAGTTGTCATAATGCAGAGCTCTCAAACAATGCTAACTTAGCTTTAAAAGTGTCATCATTTAGCGAATGACACTTAACGTAGGGTGACCAGACGCCCCGGTTTGACCGGTAAAGTCCCGATTCTGAGTTGCGTGTCCCGAGTCCTGACAAAAGCCTGTCGGGATGCTAAAATGTCCCATGTAGAAAGACTAATAAAGCGTCCAGCGTATGATTTTAACAATGTGTGTGAGTGTCAGTCAATCGTAGCGGTCTGCATAATATGTGCAGCCAGTGTTACAATGTATATTTGTAAACATTGTCGCAATGCCTCTTCTTATCTGTCTCGTTTTAACCAGTCCCTCCAGGTCCGCTGGAAAGTCAGCGGACGAGCGCTGGGTGAAAATGTTCACGCATTTCAAAAGCAGGGAGATTCCGTTAAAAAATGTAGGTCTCCTTTGTCAGGTCGCCATGTCAGGGCACAAATGCTCCCGTTGAGCGGATCTTTTCACACACGGACTAACGAGAGGAACCGTATGACCATTCCCACCTTAAAGACGCTACTCGTCACATGGGCCAATTTTGCTGACACCTGTGCGCGACAGTAGGCTTTCAGTTGTTTGTTGTTTCCAATAGTGAAGCTATCTTCTCTATCAAATGAGATTACATTTGTGTGTGTGTGTTGTTGGTTAGAATAACACTGGTAACACTATACGGTAAGGGTACATGAATTCTCATGAATTCATGCATTAATTAATTGATGTAGGCCTATCATGGCAGACCCATGGCAACGGTTTACTGACGTCTGATAGCTGTCGTTGGTTAGCAAAAGGACCAACACTTATAACTTTTTTCTTTAATTGCTCAACTATGGCAAGTTAATTAGGTCTGTGTTGCAGAGAATAAACATCCCACTAAATCATTCCCTATTCTCATCCTGGCTGTTGGAACTGAAGTAATATTATTAATTAATTATGTATTGATTAACATTACAGTATAGCTATCAGTGCTGTCAGTGGTACCAAGGGACATTAATGAAGTGCAATGCTGTATTGTATATGTGCTTTATAGCATGTTGTATGTATTGTTATGCATTATGTATTTAATGATTTATGTATTACTGCATTCCTTAATATCCCATGAATCATCAGGAATTGACGTGTTCATAGTCTGTCATTCGTGACCTCATACATGCACAACCCAACTAAAACATTATGTACGTGGGCACATCATTATGAATTATTAAGCATGATCATGATTATTTATTTTTCTGCAAATAAATGTGGTCATCACTGCGCAAATTCTGATTTGAACACAACTTGTGCATAATGATGTACCCACCTTACCTAATGTTTTAGTTGATTAGTGTTGTTCATGCATGAGGTCATGAATGAGAGGCTATGGACTCATGTCAATTCCTGATGATTCATAAGATATAAAGGAATGAAGTATTGCACAAATCATGAATTAATTCATGCATGAATTCACAATTCATGTACCCTTATAATGGTCATGGTAGTTCCAAATAATTTGTTTAGTGCCATGCAATGAAAAATACCTAAAACGTTTTTTCACAAGTTCAGTGGGTGCATTTTCCAAAAGAATGCTTTAATTCTGAAAAATAAAGTTGGTCCCTCATGAAACCCACTCAATGTCTTTTAATATTATTTCTTAGATATGTAGGCTACATACCAAGAAAATTCATGAATATTAACTGAGATACCCCATTATGGTGTGAGCAGTAGGCCTATGTGTGCTGTTGGCAAAATTGTGTCTAATCTGTCTGTGTCTATGTCTGACCTGGGCTGGCACATGTTCACGTTAAAAAGCGTGTGCGTGCACGAGCACTACGGTCACGTGCAAAGTTTCCTGGTTTTAGTTCCGGGGAATCTGGTCACCCTAACTTAATGACAACAGTCATAAACATTCATAAAGACTCATTCATGTTCATGACAGGTGTCATGTCATGGTTATGATAGTGTTATGTCAGTCTTATGCACACCCCTTCAAATAAAATGTTACCGAGTTGCCTTTTTACACGTCCAGCAGACATGGAGCAACAGTAGCATTCAGTCTTGTTTTCTGCCATCTAGCAAATGTTATACTACTCTCTTTTAGCTGTTTTCTCTGTTAGATTCACATTGCATTAAGCAATTTCATTATTTGCTAATATAAAAAAATTGATTAGAGCAGCTTTATAAAATTAAAGAATACAATCCAATACAGAGTAAATCTGTAAGTGATTCATAGATTTGTCCTCAACCAAGGAAACCAGGAAAAAATGCTTTTGTTTCACAATTCAGCAGCTATGAGCCAACATTGTTACATATTGGCACTGTTGGACCTGATAAGCACCAAACCAAACTCCGTACTACCAAACACATTGTGAAGGGGAAAAACTGGAAGATTAGAAATCAGTTAGAAATCTTCATGAAAGGGGAAAATACATTAGATCACATAATAGATGTAAGGGCTGCTGGTGTAAGGCAGAGTCCCTCTGTCATCACCACCATGGCTTCAATTATTTACAGTAATTACACCAAGATATTACAAATTTATCTGGAAATGATATATTTATGTTTGCAAGCTACATCTGTGAATGTGAGAGGCCTGAGTGAGTGCTGTGTCTGTTTCCCTCACCTGACCCTGTAGTGAGGTTGCTGGCAGTCTGCCTTTCACTCTCAGTCCAGCCTTGGTCAGGCTGACCTCCAACACTTTCAACCTGAGGGCCTCGAATGTGTGTGTGTACGTGTGCGTGATGTGTGCCACAGAGTGGATGAACATGGGTACTAAGGTTATCATCCAAGAGTCTGCTTAACTGGAGACAGACTTGAGGCTCGCTGGCCAGGAATGAATCAGGTCAACTGGAAAACACACACACACACACACACACACACACACATAAACACACAAACACACAAACAGACGTATTGCACAACTGACCTTTACTTTCTCTTCTGTTCTTCGGTTGTGGAGCAAAAGGTCCTACTGTGTTGTTTTTTTTTTAGGAAAGGCAAGTTTTAGACACAAGAGGAATTCATTGTTCTTTACATAATGCATAAAATATATTAAATAATATAAATGTAGTGAACCACAGTGAGGTGTTGTGAACGCAACTCCAGTAGTCCAGTAAAACTCCTCCCTTAGCTCCTCCCCCTGCCCAGGTGCAGTATAAAAGCCCTTAGCTGGCTCAGTTCAACCTTTTGCTGGTCCCTGGTGTTGGTTGCCTGCTGAAGGTGGTGAGTAGGGTCCCCATTTTTAGTCTCTCTTGGTGATTTAAAGTTGTCCCCCCCAACTAACGTGCCTTTTTGTGTTTTAGGTTCACCTGTTGCTGTTTTGCTTTACTTTGTTTTTGTTAGGTTTGTTTGTTTTTTTCTTTAGTTTATTGATTAAGTTTGTTTACTTTGAATATATTTGTTACTTCGCTTGAGTATAGGTTCTGAGATTGTTTAGTTACCAATGGGGTTGTTGGTTTTTGTTTTTTGATTCTTTGTTTCAGGAGTGTCTTTCTTTTGTTCTCTTGCTGTTTTGGTGTGGCCTGGGTGTCCTCAGGTGGGCGGCTAGGCACTATGTCGAACCTCACTCCCGTTGCATGCAAGTAGGCACTGGGACTCTCTTAGTGCATCTTTTGTTGTAGTGTTTGTAGTGTTGCACCCCAGACTAGGGAGACGGGGTATCCTTTCAATAGTCTGCCCCCACTGAAGCCCTAGCCCACTGATTGCAGTTTTTTTAGTATTTTTCTTTTAGATCATTTTTGTTAATAAACATTTGTTCTGTTTCTGCCTCATCAGTTTCGAACCTGTGTCCTTATTAAGAATTTGGTTTTCATATCTCGGGGTGCAAGTCCCCAGGTGGCGTTGTCGTTCCCCAAGTTTCCTCCTTGTCTTTAGTTTCCCCTCCCAGTATTTATATATTTAAAATATTCCGCTCTTGCCACATAAACAAAATATAGCATAAGATATGATACCCAAATATAAAGTGTAACATTTTTTTGTAAGAAATAATGGTGGGAGGAGAAGTTGGACATAATGTGTTTGGAAACGACTACTAAGCTTGAAGCTTCTGACATTGGGCATTTCTGACTTGGCGTTTCCCATGGCAGCGGTTTACTGACTGATAGCTGTCGTTGGTTAGCAACAGGACCAACACAACTTTTTTTTTCTTTAATTGCTCAACTATGGCAAGTTAATTAGGTCTGTTGCAGAGAATAAACATCCCACTAAATCATTCCCTATTCTCATCCGGTATGTTGGAACTTTAGTAATTATTTGATTAACATTATAGTATAGCTATTGTCAGTGGTACCAAGGGACACTAATGGAGTGCAATGCTGTCACTTTATAGCATGTTGTAGCACCCTTTATCTCCTTGTTTCCTGTCTGCCTCTGTCTGATAAAGGCAAAAAATTAAATGAATAAAACAATTTGATTAAAGAAAAACATTACAACAAATCAGAAATGAATACGAGGGAGGATAGAAGTGCAAAAGAAGCTCTCTTGTAGCACACTGAATCTTTGTAATGTGGAAATGAATTGAGCTTAGGGTAAATCATGCATGTTATGTCCTTGGCTGATAAAGGTTATTCCAATTATAGTGTGGCAGTGAGAAATACGATTTTCTTGCAGTATAGTGTGGGGTGTATTTCCTGTGAGATTGATACAGTCTAGGTGTGGAATAGGGGGATCGATACATCAATAATCCCAGCAGAGTAGTTGGTTAGAACAGCGAGCTGCAGCGATGTCATACTCAAATAAAAATCCAAAGCTGAAGCTATGCCAAGTCCTCTACCTGCTAAGAGAGTGGCAACATCAGTGGCACTGTTTGCATCAAGATGACAGACACTTCACTGTGAGAGCAGAGCCAGACAGACACTCTGTGATTTGGACAATGCATCTCCGTATGAGGTGCCAGCACAAGCAAGGAAATCCATAAATGTTTGCTCACACTGCAGCCAAATGTGTCCCAGTTATATATATTTTTCCCCTAACGGGACAGCTGTTGTCGAATCAGTGTGAAAAGCAAAATGTTACATGGACACTCAGATTTTCAATTCAAAATCTGGAACACAATGGTGTGTGTTTTATAGTCCTATCCGAGGCCTACGACGGCGTTCAAGACACAGCATGAATTGACTGAATTGCTGCTTCTTCCTAAATACCAACCAGAATCTAAATGCACATAACTGACAGGTGTTGAAAACACAGAAGTGCAAGCATATAAATGGGCATGGTGTCTTATTATTGTTACTGTGGAAACATGCACACATTTATTTAGAAAATGGCTATCAATCCATGTTGCTGCTGAATATGGGTTACTTCCTTGAAGGAGAAGATGCCACACAAGAAGAAAACAAACTGAGTAGCAATTCAAATTATGCCTGATTGTACAGCTTTGATATCAACACAATGCCCAAAGGCCATAGAAGCATAAAAACAACAAACTGTTAAAGGAATGAGTTGAAAAACATGAGTCAAAAAAACATGAATACTGACAATCAATAGATTGTCACTGGTCTATGGTAAAAACAAAAGGTTGTAGAGTGAGAAAAGGGAGAAAAACATTAAATTGTGCAAAAGCTAATATTTTTTTAATTGCTTTGCAAAAGTTCAAAATGTGACAAAAGTAAAAAAAAAAGCAGACTCAAGCAACAAAAGCAATAAAGCAAAGACAGAAAAAGTCAAAGCAGATATAAAAGCGTTAGATTGCCGTCTAAAAAGCGCACAAATCAAATACAAAAGTGGATTTTTCTGTTGAGTTTTTTTGTTGAGGGTTTTCAGTAAAGGGGTAAAAGTCTAAATCAATCAGTTCCATCGTGTTGACTTTTAGTTTGACAAAATTAAAGTCATTATCAAGCGGCTCAAAGTAAAATGTTAAAAGTAAAAATCTTTAAATGTACCTTCAACCACATGTCTCTCTCTATCTCTTTATCATTTGAGTTTGCTCAGTTGTCATTATTGACAGCTTAGGGAAAAGATGCTTCAGTCAAGATTATTTTGTCTGAGGTCTAGAATTAACTTTTATACTCAACTCTTACCTTTTAGTTTTGGAGCCTGGATATACAGCTTTAGGAGTATGCTAATGTTGTGGTGACAAGTTAATTTATATGCATGCAGGTCTTATAATTCAATTTCAAAAATCATCTACAGGTGTTACTTATCTTAAAACATGGGTCGCTGTCCATGGAAAAATCTTTGAAACTCCTCCGTACTTCATCACAAAACGTATCATACAGACAACTTAATTAGACTTTCTGTTCTGTGCTTAGGTTGGAATGACGTGATACATGAATGCAGCAGTGGAGAAAAAATAAAAACTAACTTAATTCAAATCTTGTGGCTGTTTTCTACAGATGACAGCAGAAGCCATTCTCCGCTTGGTCAATGATCCTGTGCTGCCATTCTACCCTCTGGACATTGCCCTGGATGTCCAAAACAAACTCAAAGGTAATGCTGAATATAATAAAATGTTAGTGATGATGTTGATGATAATGTGCAGTGTTATGAACTTTATTTAATAAGGTAGTCTTACCTACTCTTGAGCAGTATAACAACAACCAAACAACCAAAATTGATGAAGAGCTATTACAAGTAATCACAGGAGTCATCAAACACATCAGATGATAATCCTTTAAAATCTCAAAGGGTAATGAACAAAACTAGTAGACTAGTTAACAATTTGCAGTTCAATGGATTTAAATAGGCTGTAGCCCCAGGAATTGATGAGATCCGTCCAGAAATGCTTAAAGCTCTGGGTGTGGAGGGGTTGTCTTGGTTGACACGCCTCTTCAACATTGCGTGGAAGTCTGGGACGGTGCCTAAGGAGTGGCAGACCGGGGTGGTGGTTCCCCTTTTTAAAAAGGGGGACCAGAGGGTGTGTGCCAATTACAGGGGTATCACACTTCTCAGCCTCCCCGGTAAAGTCTACTCCAAGGTGCTGGAAAGGAGGGTTCGGTCGATAGTCGAATCTCAGGTTGAAGAGGAACAATGCGGATTCCGTCCTGGTCGTGGAACAACGGACCAGATCTTTACTCTCGCAAGGATCCTGGAGGGAGCCTGGGAGTATGCCCAACCAGTCTACATGTGTTTTGTGGATCTGGAGAAGGCGTATGACCGGGTGCCCCGGGAGATACTGTGGGAGGTGCTGCGGGAGTACAGGGTGAGGGGGTCCCTTCTCAGGGCCATCCAATCTCTGTACGACCAAAGCGAGAGCTGTGTCCGGGTTCTCGGCAGTAAGTCGGACTCGTTTCAGGTGAGAGTTGGCCTCCGCCAGGGCTGCGCTTTGTCACCAATCCTGTTTGTAGTATTTATGGACAGGATATCGAGGCGTAGTCGGGGTGGAGAGGGGTTGCAGTTCGGTGGGCTGGGGATCTCATCGCTGCTTTTTGCAGATGATGTGGTCCTGATGGCATCATCGGCCTGTGACCTTCAGCACTCACTGGATCGGTTCGCAGCCGAGTGTGAAGCGGCTGGGATGAGGATCAGCACCTCTAAATCGGAGGCCATGGTTCTCAGCAGGAAACCGATGGAGTGCCTTCTCCAGGTAGGGAATGAGTCCTTACCCCAAGTGAAGGAGTTCAAGTACCTTGGGGGTCTTGTTCGCGAGTGAGGGGACAATGGAGCGGGAGATTGGTCGGAGAATCGGCACAGCAGGTGCGGTATTACATTCAATTTATCGCACCGTTGTGACGAAAAGAGAGCTGAGCCAGAAGGCAAAGCTCTCAATCTACCGGTCAGTTTTTGTTCCTACCCTCACCTATGGTCATGAAGGCTGGGTCATGACCGAAAGAACAAGATCCAGGGTACAAGCAGCCGAAATGGGTTTCCTCAGGAGGGTAGCTGGCGTCTCCCTTAGAGATAGGGTGAGAAGCTCAGTTATCCGTGAGGAGCTCGGAGTAGAGCCGCTGCTCCTTTGCGTCGAAAGGAGCCAGTTGAGGTGGTTCGGGCATCTGGTAAGGATGCCCCCTGGGCGCCTCCCTAGGGAGGTGTTCCAGGCACGTCCAGCTCGGAGGAGGCCTCGGGGGAGACCCAGGACTAGGTGGAGGGATTATATCTCTAACCTGGCCTGGGAACGCCTCGGGATCCCCCAGTCGGAGCTGGTTAATGTGGCCCGGGAAAGGGAAGTTTGGGGTCCCCTGCTGGAGCTGCTACCCCCGCGACCCGACCCCGGATAAGCGGATGAAGATGGATGGATGGATGGATGTAGTATCTGAAACTAGGTTTGCATAATGCACTATGATAAACAGGGTTTTGCTGCTGAAGTAATGGTGGGGCATGTGTGCAGACTTAAAAGTTGATTGAACAATAGTTTTATGGTTTGTAAAATGCACACAGCCTTACATTTTAGACAGAAGGCCTCAGTGTTATATTTCATTTGTGAGTCAAATGTTGAATAAGAATTTTGAATGAAGTCAGATTTGTATTTGTTAGACTGTATTGTATGAAAAAAATGGCAGGATAGTCAGAGAAAGTGGTGAATGTAGAGAAATACAATGTTCTTGGTCTTATCTGCATTTAAAACAAGTATATGATTACGAAGTGATCAATTATCACTTCGAAAGGGTCAAAGGCAAACTGAAGATAAGTTACCGCCTGCGTTTGGTAGGAGCCCAGGACATATGCAATTTGGTCATTTGCGTAAAAATTAACATTGCTACTATTTAGTATACTGATATTGATTAGAATTTTTTATTTTTATTTATGTATAATGGGCCAAGAATAGACCCCTGTGGTACCCCATTACTGATAAGAGGGCTTGACTCAGCACCATCTGCTACAAAAATCTAAGTTCTCCCTGTAAGCTAAGTATGGAACAAGCTGAGTGCAACCAGTCAATCATCTTTATCTAATGACTGTAGTTTGTTAGGTAGGTAAGGGTGTAACCTAAGCAGTGCTTAGAGAACATCTGCACTAGTAACCAAACTGAAAGAAAATTTGCATAGAAAGAAAGAAAGAAAGAAAGAAACAGAGGCATTGAGGACTTCCTCTGCTGGGCAGTTATGGTAATTATGTACAGCTGACTCAGCAGACATACAGTATTATTAAATAGAAAAACAGAGGAGAGAACCAGATTCTAATTTGATTTGTGGTGGGAGATGTGACTGTGTCTTATTCTTAGGAGATGCTATAGTTTTTCAGAATTTGGAGTAGATATCATTATGCTGTTGCAGAAGTTTCTTTGCTGTCTAAAGGTTAACCAGTCCTCTGGAGTACCACTGCATCAAGCCCTGGACCAATATTTATCTCTGTTCATGTTTTTTGTGCTGAGCATGTCTGTCAGCAATAATATTAAAATACAGTGAAATATTTTCCAATGTAGGATTAGAAACGTATAGTTATATCAATCATTAAAAAATCCTGAATATTAAAATATTTGTCTTTTATTGATAATTTGTGTTTGAGACATAGGAATGATTGGAGAGTGATCCCATCAAGAGCAAAAACTCCAGAGGCAGGGTATTTGTGTGTTAGTAAGCATGTTGTTGATTAATCTTTAGCTAAGAGGCTTTTTGTAATTTGTTCTAGTGGGTTTAGATAAACTAAAAAAGAGATTAAGTTTGAGGCCATTTTCTTTTTATTTCTTAGAGGTGTCAGAGGAGTTATGAGGGGCTGGTGTGTTGGTACACCTTCTCAGCACCAAACGGCAGACAAACAAAGTTAGCAATAAGCTAGAGCATTTAGCAGTTTTTCGACCAAACCACAGCTAAAAGGAGACAATTAAATATTGGACTTATATTTGCCAGACGTGACTCCAACTAATGCTAACATTGCTAGTTGTCTACTGGATGTGTAAAGTGTAACTGTTTGCAAACCGTTTGTTTCAGATATCAATTTCATTTGATGATATGTTTAATGGGTTGTTGTGCTGCTCCCCATTAGCCATTTCACAGAATCAAGAGGTATAATTACAGTTTACAGTATTTCAACTTGGGTTTTATTTTCATAGCTTTGGCCATCAGTTTCATCAAGTATGGGAACATTCGACTTACCAAAGATCTCAAAACACAGTGGCATTGCTAAAAATAGATATAACGGGGCAGGTAACACAAGCATCAGACGGTCATTCTAGTTAAAAACAAAGTCAACAGTTATGCCAGATTAGTTTCCTCTTTATACCAAAAATGAATGCACCCATAATGTTGCTAAAAATCCCTCACTGCACAGACAACTTGTCAATGATTTAGTTTTTGAAAGTAATATTTGATTCTGCACTGTGCAGCAAACAAAATGAGTCTTGGATTCTTTACAGAACACTGCTGTCTGTCTGTCTGTCTGTCTGTCTGTGTGTGTGTGTGTCACTACCACAGATATCAGACATTAGCGATGATGTACCTTAGAATGACTTATCAAATCAGTTTTAAAGGGTAACTACTGTTTTTTTCAACCTGGACCAACAACATTTTTTGAAATTAGTCCAGTATTAAGCATGAACGCTGTAACCGGCAGCCACAGACCGGGCTGCAATGTAACCAGGGCTTGAAGTTTACTTTTTTGACCACCAGTCACTGTGGCAGGTGGATTAAATCCACCTGCCACAGTGACTTTTTACCAGCCAGTTTTTTTTGCCTCATACAGGGAAAAAACAGGAATTGCTGTGTCTCTATGATCCTGTCCTACTCTTGGCTGGGATTTCCTAGGAACCTTACCAAAAAGGCTCAAGATGCTGCAAATGTTGGTATAACATGAAAATGGCTGGTGGATGTAAGACAAACAATAATAATTTATTGAATGAATCAAATATGAACATATCTGTCACTGTCAGTGGCTTGTTGATCTTTACATTGTTAGTTCATTTCCTATCCTGGCCTGGGACACACATTCATACAGTTTCATAAAGTACTTATTGGACTTTAACTTATCATTGCACTTACAATAACGAGCGTAGCTGTCCTCAATTTAGGTCATCCTGTACGTCTCATCAACGGTTTTTCCTGCATCCACCATGTGTGAGTCGCGGGGGGAACTCAGCAGCCCCGCCCGCTGCAGAGATCAGACAGGATGTAAACAGCAGCAGCTTTCAGTGACTTTAGAGTGAATAAACGTCACAGCGTACATTGATGTTAAAATGTATACAGGTTGGAAGGGTGGTTTGAAATGTTTTGCACGGTCTTTCGCTGTACGTTTTGTTGGTAAATGTGATATGTTCGAGTCACACACGTCTCGTCTTCATATCAGAAACTAGGAAATGATCAACCCGTTCTCACTCCCGCTTGGTCATTGGCTGCACGTGGGATGCTGGGATTGTTGTGAGTAATGAAAATGCGATAAGGGGACCCGGCTGTCAATCAATGTCTTCCAGTGATGCGGGCCCCTGATTGGTCCGGGCCCGTAAGCAACCACGTACCCTGCTTACCGATAGTTACGCTTCTGAATCACTTAATTCTCATTGGCTACCTGCCAATGTGGCAGGTAGATTGACTGTGTTACCCACCAATTGCAAAATTCACCCGCATTTGGCAAGTGGTCGGGTGTTAATTTCATGCCCTGAATGTAACCCTATGGGGCAAATGTGCATCGTCAATTTGGTCCACTAAAAGTGCTTTATTTTGTCACTGAAAGGCTCAGATTATTACATTTATTTTAGATTAATAAGTGTATGACAACATTATAGAAAGGATCCCTACAGATTTAAAACCTATTTAAGACCTTTCTGTTTTACCAGACACAGCTCTGAGGTCGCTAGCGCTGAACCCACCAGACTCCATTTAAAAAAACAATACTTTGAGTTTATAGAGCCAACATATTTTCACATGTAAATCGGTAAACTATGTGTTTATTTCAACCAAAACTAGAGTTGTGATGGTTGGAAAAGTGGAAAGACGACCCAAAACAGCTTTTCATAGTTTTATTTTGTTTCTGTCGACTTTGAATGAAGTGTAATTTACGATGCTAAAATTATTGTTTATTTACATGGCTTTAGCAAACACAATTTTGCGGATGTTTTTATGTTAAAAAAAAATATCGTACTCTTTAAACAGTAAGGTCGACCGCCTTAGAAATCCTTACCATAATGTTGACAGACACTTGGAATATTAATCTGAGCCTGTCAGTGGCAAAACGAGCATTTTTGTGAAGGTAAATACAAGCTGGACAATTGCTCTATTAACTTACATTGTAGCTTGTTTCGCTGCTGCCAACTGCAGCTAAATTGCCTAATACTGGACCAATGTCAAAGATTGTTGTTCCCATCAGTCACTCAAAAAACATAGGAAAATAGGGTCCAGGTTGAAAAAAAACGGTAGTTACCCTTTAAGCTAGACATAGATTGCCAATACAGGCACATGTTAAATTTAAGAAAGTGGTCTTCTGTGTATGAGCTACGATTAACATATTTATCAGAGTGCAACTTGCATAATAAGAAGGCAGCACTTTAGTCAAGGTCTGAAGTGAACGCTGGATAAATTTACATTGCTAAATATTCAGCAGTTAGCATGCTGTACAACCTCTCAGGCCTTCTGAACCAAAAGCAGCTTATTCAGTCACAGTCTCAGAGTGTGCAAAGACTCTCTCCTTGAATATTAAGATGACCTGTGAAAGAGGATGCACAACATTGGCTTTAATACATTTTGCATGCATTCTTCCCTTGCAGAATAAACTAAAAGTTACGTTACTTTTGTTATACCGTATCAGAGTGAAATTTCTGAATCTCTTATGATGAATAGATAATCAATGCTCTGTGCCACATTAGTTGCGGATTTACACTAAGAAAATGCACACAGTACAGAATGAATTCTTCATGCTTGAGATATAAAAACAAAATCAATATAGCAATGCCCATCAATCATTTACACAACAAGATCAGAGATTTAAAAAGATGAAAAGACGCTCCATCACGGGTACTGTAGCTCCAACTTTAAGTCTCATTCATTGTACCAGTGAGGCAATTTTTCATGGCACAGGTTCACTGGCTGTGTCTAAGCATGTAAGTACCGTCCCTAGATTGAGTGGTAATGCTCCCCAGTCTGAGAGTAATGGACAGATTATAACCCGAGAGAGAGATGACACCTGCCTGTAGCCTCTGTCTGTTTCTTCATCACTTTGTCCCTCATTGTACCCCTATGTCTCCCCTTCTATCAATTCAATTCAAACTTCACTTTATTGGTATAAAAGATACACCTTCTTGGCAACTTTGCCCATTAGCGGTGAGATGAAAAAATGTGCTACAAGTGCGGATCATTTCATCAAAGCCAAAAGACCTCATCAAACACAAATGATAAAGAAGAATTACACCCTTAATTACCAATACGATATAATACAGATTTACTTAATGTTTCTGTTGGTATCTGTGTCATGATTATCTAGATTACTGGCATTGTTGGGGGTTTAACTAGTTACAATTACTGACGTTATGTAATTTATTACGAAATAAAGGTAGCTGTAATACGTAACGGTTATGGGGAAAAAAATGTGATTAAATTACAGTTACCTATGAAAATGTTCATGATTACATGGGGGGCTTACATCTAAATATTTTCTGTAAAAAGCTAGGCTATATGTTAATAATATTATTTGTGTTGCTTTGCATGTTTTTCATGTGTAGTGTCTTCTTTTGCCATTTCCAACCACAGCCTTTCAGTAAAGTTTTTTTATTTAACCTTTATTTACCAAGGAAATAGTCCCATTGAGATTCCGAATCTCTTTTACAAGGGAGTCCTGGCCAAGGCAGCAGCATCAAGTTTCAACATACAGTAAAAAACAGCAAACAGACTTAATACAAAACAGAAAAATTACATTAAACGCTAAGAAAATCTGAATTCTGTAACAGGAAATGTGCATTCAGTGGTCAGGAAGTCCTTTATCCTATTTTTAAAATCTTCCAAGCTAATAAAATAATCTAGATTAAGGTGACTTTGTAGCTCACACCAAGATGACGGAGCAAAAAGTTTAAATGCACTTTCACCGAACACAGTATAGGTTCAAGGAATGACGGGTTTGAGGAATGACAAACATCATTTGTTTGATGCTATTCTGATGCTTTCGATTGGTTCTCCTGTTTGAATTTGCCCTCGAGCTGTCTGTGAGTTGCCACTTTGGCTACGGATAAAAAAAGTGTTCTAGTGCTGGAAATATAAAATACATTTCATGCAAAAATCTGACAAGGGTTCAAACATAACCGTGCAATGCAAAAAATGTTTGCCAGTTGTTTATAGAGATTGCATAGTTATAGATTCTAGATTTTTTTGTTCTTTGTGAAAAAAAATCCCCTCCCAGACATGTTTTAACTTTTAAGATATATAAAAATACTGTGTTTGGAAAAATTCTTCTACCAAAAATTTTAAAGTAAGCAAAACTCATTTCTGAATGGAGGGGGACTTTAAGTTTTCCCAAACACAATTAAATGTTGGGACATTGGGAAGCAAGACTGAGGGTCTACATCCATGACAGTGGCTCTGTGATAATATGCTGACATATAAATTTAGCTTGTTAACTATTGGAAAAAGTTCAGTTTATGACTAAATGATGATGCCAGATGACGCAGTTTCAAAGATCAAGAAAAACTCTCAATCTCAAGTTTAAATATTTGATCGGTGAACTTCAGGTACCTAACTGGCAGTGTGGCTCAAGATGATAGGCATGATAACATAGTTAATTAATCATTAGTATAGAAATTGAAGTATTATATAAATGCTAGTCTGTCACTGGGCTGACACACATACAGTAAAAAAACATTTGCACAAATTACATCAAACACAAGTTGTATTATGTAGAATTATACCTTTTTTCTTTAGTCAATTAAATAAATTACTTGTATGTACTTTGCATCTGCACTATATTATTTAGCAGATGCCCAGAATGTCAATCTCAAGTTTACTTTTGTTTTTGGTTGGTAAACTTCAGGTACGTAACTGGCAGTGTGGCTCAAGGTGCTCCCTCTCCTTTCTTTGGGACTGTTGGAGTAATGTCATCTATTGTTCTTTTTATTAAAAAATCATTGTGTAAATGCACTTATACTTTGTCAGTGCTCCATGTTAACACCCTTAAAGAAAAGGATTGTGCTTTCTTTCAAAGCATTCTCATGAACGGGTCTGTATGATATTGTACGAAAATGTATGCACACCAAAACATATGATATCCTACGAAATTAGTGACCCCGCTGGCTATGATCTTCATGAGAGCAGCAGTTGCTAGTTGTTTAAGCCGCTACAGAGCTTTGTGACGCTGGCTATAGACCTCCATCACAGCTCGGTCATATCAGCGGCAGTTAGTAGATGTATTTAGCCTCTGCAGAGCTCTGCGACGCCGGCTACGGTGCTCCGCATGGTGCTCCCCATGGTGCTCCCCATGGTGCTCTGTTGTATCTGCGGTAGTTGGTTGTATAGTTACCCGAAAGTAGGTGACTTTGAGCCGGGTACAGAGGACCGCCAGCTGCTGGTCGTTTCGGCGAACATTACGGTTACGTTTCGGTTAGTTAAGATTATGCACCAAAACACCCAGTTAAGATTAGGAAAAAAGATCGTGGTTTGGATTAAAACACTCCTGCATTTCCTGGGTGAAAGGCTTTAGTTTTTTCCCTGGAAGCAAACCCCGCTCTCTGGCTTGAAAGTCCTGTGTTTTAACAGCCAGCCGTGTTCTTATACATCAGCCGTCAATGTAGTGAATACAGCAAAAAACAGTGCTTAACTTTTCGTAGCTTTTTGAACTAATGAAGCTCAGCATAAATTCTTTCAGGAAGACTTCTAAGCTTCCATTCACCTCTCTCTGATTAGCTGATTTGGGGCGGTCACTCTTCAGTTAAACCAACCATAATTGGCCATGATTTCCATGAGCCAATCGCATCATAGCATCCCTGCTTTAAATCTGTTCCTCTCTCTGCTGCTATCAGTTGTTATTTTCAGGCAAATCATGCATCGTCATCCACGGTACCCTAGGTACCCCTCCGGAAGACCGCTCCTGTACTTCCATCCAGTCTTCAGGCTCTTTCAACACCACCAGTGTCTAGGCTCCATGCCTACTCTTGGCTTCTCTACCCCTTATAAAAGTATTTACATAGCGATGGGGTCTAATCGCCAAAAACTCTGTACATTTCAATATCGTGTGATGTGAAGGTATTTTTTTTTATTTTTTGAACCTTTCAACAAAGTCTCTCATGATTGAAATTGTTCATGAAAACAGTCTGTTTCCTTTACATTTGGTAATATATAGTCCACAGAGTCGAAAAAAGTAATTGAATTGTGTAGTTTTACCAAAAGGTGTGAAAGAGACCAACGTTCTGCTGCATCTCATTTTTGGCCTTGGGTTATGAAATGAGGTGGCTATAGGGAATAGGCTTTATTTTAATTGCAGCTGCTTTATAATACACAATTGGACATCATGTCCCTACACTTTATCTCCAAATGTCATTTTCCTTATGCTTACATTTAGTTTTACTATTTTCATCAGCTGTGTGTAATCAAAAAGAGGCTGCTTGTGCCAGATTTTGGGCTCTTTATTGTGGTTATTAAATTTAATTCCAGGTGGCATTATAAACGTCTTAAAGTTATAAATCTGACTTTGTGAAAGTGTAGATACCCTCAATGCTTCGTACCATGCCGCTTTTGTTCAACCAGAAAACAGGTGGGAGAGAGCTTTTATCTCCTCTGGTTAAAAATACAGAGAGGCACCAGATGGACAGAAAAAAGAGGAGGAGGAATAGGACAGTGAAATAAATACTTTTTGATGTGTGAGCCTGTGTGTGGTAACAGATAGTTAGCTAGTGAGGCATGATAAATAATTCCTGTGTGCTATGCTGCCGTGCAAAGCGAAAAGACTAACTCAATTTTGGTTGAAAATGAGTTATTGTCATTTTTGGAACAGTAAAGATCTGCCTTATCATGTGTACAAATATCTTGAGTCAATTTTATTGTTTTGGGGAGAAAATTGTGTGTTGTCTTTGTCGTAACTTCAAAAGCCGTAGAGAAACCAAGGCAGAATACCGTAACATCAGTTACGGTTCTTTGTCTTTGTTTCATGGCGCTTCAGAATGCTCAAATTGAGTTAAGGTACTCTCTCACACACACACACACACACACACACACACAGCAGAAGACGACGCTGACACACAGCACTTGTACCTGACTGGGAAAGATACCGCTACGCTCGTTACTGTAATTAGGCTACAATAAAACCTAAAAGTAAATGCGTATCAATACCCACTCACCTGTCTACAGGCATACACATGTAGGAAGTGATATATTTCAATCTCTGTCTGGGCGCAGTCCACTCTCATCCACCGCACTGTTTACACAAACACAGCTCTACTCTACTCTAAATAGCGAATTTTGACAAACAAGCTAAAGCAAAAGCTGTCTGTAGTCTAACTGTTTATCTTAGTTTGCCACAAATCTTGAAATTCTTGTGAATTTAACTGCTGGCTAAACTAACCATTGTCTCTGCAGAGCATCTATGGATGTATTATAAGACCAAAACAAACGTGGCTACTTAATATGCACGTGAATGACGGCATCTTTATGTTCACGTCTTCATTCTTGCAATGAGTCTAAATTAGTGCCTCATATCCAAACAGAAGAACATGCTTTATATGCATTAAAACATCAAAACACTCATGCTTAATTTTGACGTCTGTCAGAGAGAGTGTGTGAATCAATCATGCGACTGCCTGTGTGGTACTAGTATGAGTATGAAATACAGAAAAAAATTATTGATATATCATTTTCATATGATGTTGATAACTGTGAAGCCATTTTTATCATAGTGAGTCCAATAGGATTAATATTGCTTACATTTTAAGTAAAAGTTATCATTGTTATCATAACATTGTGCTATAAAATAGAAGTTAAGGTCTTTTGCTTTGGTATGACCGTAATTTTGTGGGCAATGCTAAGGCAGAATACAGTAACTTACTAAAAAGGGTCAAAGGTCAAATTTGAGTTCAACATTCTTTTGTCGATAGATTAATACAGGTATACACTACAAAATGTGAAAATTACAATAGTATACCTATAACTCAATTGTCAGGACATTAAGATAACTTTAAAGTCATTTTTCTCAGTTTTACACTCTGGCGAGTTAAGGTCTTTTGCCTTTGTAGGGCAGTATGAGTCTGTGTGGGTTGGTTAATAGGCAGTGGTTGCAGGGTAAAATGGCATGTAGATGGTAAGATTTGAACACGTTATAATTTTAACCAAGACAAAAGTACAAAAGATTTAGAGAAAAAAAACGTATGAGCCCCTAATTCCGAAAGCTACAACTATAAATTACCATTTCAAAGTTTTTCTTTGAATCATACCTAAATGTGGGATTTCCCTGTTTTTGGTCTACATATCCCTGCCTCTGCTGAATTATTTTTATCCCCGGTGGGGACAAAATGTACCTCCCCTCAAAGTGATCAATGCTACTTCACCAATAGCATGTCCGGATTATCCATAAGGGCACTTGGGCCAGTGGGGGGGCACCTCATGACACAAGCTTTAACAATGTTTTCCGTAAATTGTTATATTATTCACTTGAAATTGTTGAAAGACCATACATTATTCGTTTATGAACACTAATTTCAGAATAATAATAATATAATAATAATAATAATAATAATAAACTATAAATAAATCCATATTACATGACCACTATCGCTCCCCTCCCCAATCTGTCAGAGTTGAGTTGGTCCACAAGTACGTGTGTAAATGTATCATTTGGGGGATGGGGGTTAACAATAATCAAAAGTGGCCAGTTTAACCCCCCCAAAAATGTTATCATAATGATGAATTTAAAATATTAACTGTTATAAAAAATAAGTGGTTGGATTTCTTGATTCAATGTAATTGGCAAGCAAAGAAAGCATTTTTTTCACACAAACCTCAGAGGTGGGGGACCTCTGAGTGAGACTTGGTTGCGCCCAACCCTTCTCCGTGTTTTCCTCAGACAGTATATAAGAATGGACCAACAGATCCCGTTGCTCTGGACGGAGACTAGTGAAGGCCATTAGAAGCACTTTTCCGGTGGGCTCCAAGCGTTACTGCGCAGCCTCCAACTGAGAGAGACAACGTAAATGTGACGTGAGCAACCTGTCTGAAAGTTGTAAGTCTTCTGGTAGCTGTGCCAAGAGAAATCTCAATCATTCTGAATATTGCAGAGACGGAGAGTGTAGGTATATGTAAGGAGATAACATGGACACAGGCTAATTATTGCTAACTAAAATGCTAGTTAACATTAGTAATTAAACTTAAACAGCTAATGTAAGTCGAAACTGTCTGCGAGCTTCTCCTGTACTATACGGTAATTCCTCTACTATGCGACAGTAAGTCCCGTGGTTATGACACAACCGTTTCTTACAAAAACGTCTACTACGGAGCCATAACGTGAGGTACAAGGTAATGGAGCCTTTTATACATTGTCGTGTTTCTTTAGAAATAAACAATGGACAAATAAAGTCTTTAAACGCTTCAGATGTAAAGTTATTCACTGTCAAAGTGACGTCAAAATGAATGGCAGTCAATGGAATGCTAACGGGGGGTGAGTGCTTATTAGCATCAAAATGGCACCACAGAAGGTTCGGGTTGTGAGAAGACGCTTACCCCCTTGGTTTTCCTTGCACACAGCACGGCGTGTGCGCTTCGTGAGTTTATTCAGTATGCAGAGAAGTGTAAAAGACCGGTCTACAGTCTCCCTTTTTCCTAGAACTCATATTTCTTTCAGAGGAATTTGTGCAATAAATCCATATTCTTAGCTCTAATATTGATAGTCTTTTGTCCATATATTATTCATTTTGGGTCCTTTTATTGTCGTTAGCTTTGATGCTAAAGCAGTTTTAGCTTTCCCATGATGCTTTTGAACGTTTTTGACCAATCAGAGGAGTTGCTTTCAGGGCCCGTGAAATAAAGTCGGAAAAATACAAATTTGACACAGCACAGGTAAAGGAGGTGGGAGGCGGGGGCCTTTGAGGTATAGTGCCCAGGGGCACCACATTGTCTTAATACGGCCCTGACCAATAGACCACCATATTCCTAAAATAGAAGTTTTTAAACTAAGTAAATTGCTGAATGCTGTGTGGACTAGCCAGACCCTCCTCCACAGCGCTGGAGCAAGGTCTGGCAAAGTGTGACTAGATAAACATTCAGCCATTCAAACATTCATACATTTACTGATAAAAGTTAGTTCATGCCTCCTTCCTGTATTTGTAGAAGTGTGTGTGTGAGTAGAATGTTAGTGGGTGTCAACATGAGGGTGCCAGTACAGTAAACTGTGTGTGGATATGGCTAAGTAAGTGAACGCATATGAGTGGGTAGTGAAGCAAGTGTTCTTTTAGGGTCTATTCAAAAAGTGAGAATTATTTGGGGGATGTGAAATGGCTGTGTAGGAGTATTAGTAGAAATCCTTGCTTGCTTGCTTGCGTGCGTGCGTGCGTGCGTGCGTGCGTGCGTGCGTGTGTTTGGTCTGTGGGTGTTTTAGCAGCCCCCTGCGGCAGAGGACCAGTGATATTTAATGGATTCTTCACAGCCGGTGTGAAGCACTGCAGTATTCATGACTGGCAGTCATGGAGGGGACTGAGATCAAACAACCAGCTAATTGAAACCCCCAAAAACCTTTTGTTCAACTTTTTAAATCACTACTCTCCCTTCTTTTCTCTTTTCATATAAAACTGCCTTTGGTCTAGTCTGATCTGACATAAATCTCCATTAATTTACTGTATTGATAGTGCTCAGCAGCAGGGCTGTCTTTGGTCCTCAACAGCAGTACCAAAGAAAGGTAGAACAGGCTATTGTCAGTGCTGGGTATTACTACAATACACTAAGGAAATCAAAGTAAATGTGAGTGCCCATGTGCATGAATTATGTCTTACACCTGGATGTCCCTAAAATCCTGTTGTATGATGTACATTTTTAATGAGGTAGCGCATTTGGATATACAGTACAATTAGATTGAAGGTAGAGATAAGGGAGAAGGCGACCACTTTAATGACTTCAGAATGTGAAAAAAGCGAACTACAGATGGGTGACAAATGAAAGGAAAAAAAAACGGGTCAGGGTGAATTGTTGGGCCACTACAAGCATCCAGAACAGCTTTGATGCTTCTTGTAATATATTCTCCAAGTCTCTGAATTCTGAAGGAGGGGGGGATGAACAGCATTCTTTCAAAGAAACTCCCTAATTTGGCATTATAATGATGGTGGTGGAGAGCGCTGTCAGTCACATCAGAAAGGTGCACAGCGGAATTTGCTTGTGCATCTTTGCAAAGATTTTGTGGATGAAGAAGTTTTGTGACACTACTTAAAGGGCTACTGTATTACACACCAGCCATCCAGGAATCTAACACAGTCAGTCACAATAGCTCTCCAAGCTAGGTAGCTTATTAACTGTCAGCTGCCTCTGAGCTAGAGTTAAAGCTTTAGTGCGTAACTTTTTGATATGAATGAACATCCGTTACATTCAAGTTATTGCCAAATTAGTTGATACAAGCATGTAAATGTCCCATTTGCATGCATTGAGTTATCGGCCAAAACACAAACGTTGATTATAGCACCAACTAGTGGCCGACTATTGCCAAATTTGGTACAGAGCATCAAAGTGCGATGTTGAACAATACGTTTTCTGCTGATAGCATTTAATTTGGCCGAGATATGATAAAGTTTGTGTTTGGTAGCTAGCTAGGAAAATTTGTTTGGTCGTAAAATGCGCAAACTTTAACGTTGCAAAATTCTTTTCATAACTTTTGGTCATGTCCATCTGGAGATGCTACGTACCAGGTTTAGTGCAGATCGGTCGCACGGCCTATGAGGCGTTCGAAAAAGTTGGTTTTGCACATATTGCGCGATATTGCGAAAAAACTTCTTAGTAGAAATGGCCGTGGCCTACATGATCAGATTCAGCTTGATTCAAGGAATATGGGAATGTAAGGGTTTCTAATGTGCAATGTGTAATGTGGGCGTTATAAGCAAAAACATGTTTGACATCATTATAGCACCACCTAGTGGTCCATATGTGTAATTTTTGGTATGTGAGGTCCATGAACCATTGTACATCTACACTGTACATTTGAAGTTTCTCACATTAGTGTAAGTGGTGAATCCAAACCTGGGTCCCATAGGCCACACCCACTTTGGCGAATCAGTACCACACTGCAAGGGTGGCCTAAGGAGTGGCCCTAGATGGTACCCTCAAAATCATAAAAATTGGATGAGCCGTTCATGAGATAGAGATAGATAGAGAAACCTTTTGTACTTGTAGCGCCCCCTAGTGGCCAACTTTCGTAACATTTGTTGGGGAGCCCCTTAGGGTCATGGCAAACAAGAATCTAAAGTTTCGCGTTGATAGCATTTATTTTGGCCGAGATATGGCAAAGTTCGTGTTTTCGTAGCTAGCTACACAAATTTGTTTGTGCGTTATTTGCGCAACTTTTATCCGATGAAAATTCTTTTGATATCTTTTGTCAGGTCAGTCTAGAGATGCTACGTACAAAGTTTAGTGCAGATCGGTCGCACGGTCACGGTAAAAGTCTAGGCGGAATTGGGCATGGCTTATATCAGGAGATTCAGCTGAATTCAGGGAACAATTAATGTGCGATGTACGGTTTGGGAGTTATAGGGCCGAACGCGTATCTCTGCTATAGCGCCACCTAGTGGTGGAATTTTTTTTGTCCAAGGTCCTTGCTTGGACCAGTCGTGAAAATGGCACCCCCCTCCACCATGTACGGTTTAGGCTCTGGCGGGACGTTTAGGCGGAGAAAAATAATAAGAAACCTTAGGAAAACAATAGGGTTCCACAGCTCTGCTGGATCTGTCCGGTGACGTTCGGGCGCAGAAACTCAAGTGAAGATAATTACCTCTTCTGAAGAGTCCATCATGTTTATTTAATCCTCCTTGGCTACTAGCAACTGCGTGGGGGAGGGAGCTGGGCGTGATCACAGAAGGCTTGTATCATGTGGACAGGCCGACAGTGTTGTTGTCATTACAATTCATCCAGGGGGGCGACAGAAACTACGCACTATAGCTTTAAGCCCTATTCGCATGGGATTAGTATTACCTGGTGACCTCTAGTCATTTGTAATAATTAAGGAGGTTGTCTGTGATCTTGATCCCGTGCTAATCGGCCCTATCTGTAATTTTTCAAGTAAAAATTACCCCGCAAATGACCTAACATATTTCACCAAACACAGAGGTCCTATGATAACTTTAGTCCTGTGCAAATTGACAGGTCGTATGTCATACCCTAGCTGGTCTTCCAAGATCGCAGGTTACCAGATGCATCCAAATGCCAACTAGAGCTAATTTAGAATGAGACTTCTGCAGCCTGAGCCAGTCAAGTAGGTCTCTAGTTTTTTTTGATTTTTTTTAATTAAATTCCCATTTGGTTAGTGATGTCCAAATGAAGCTTCATGAACCATTAGTTGTATTTGTTGACAGAACTAGATGGCACTCTTGGTAAAGGCTAAAAGAATGGCAATTCAGTGTGCTTTCAACCCTTTGTTAAACAGAGAGCGCCGTCTATTGGGTTGAGAAAATTAATACAATTCTCCACAAACCTTCATTTGGACCTCACTACTTTTTGTGTAACCACTAGATGTCTTGCTGAGCCACGCCTGACTGCATGTAAATGTCTGTTAGTGGGACACAATACACCTACACAAGACTGCCACTTGACTGCTGCAGCCTCCTCCTAATAGCTTCAGCAGATATTTAGAATTTGGCATGGAATGAGGACTGTGGGTTTTGGCCCTCATCTTTTACAGTGTATTTGTGCAGAGGGGATCACTTCACAGCCAGTATGGAAAGTAGGAATTATCACAGTGACCATGGTGAAGAGCATGGTTGTTTTGCATGGATGGCATTTGTTATATGCATTCATGCATATAACATGTATATGGATTTGCATTTCTGTTTGCATTTGCTAAAAGGAGAATTCCGGCCAATTTTTACGTTAATCTTGATCGCTATAGCTACGTGAGTACTTTCAATAGAAAAAACCCCGACCCTAATCAGTGCAGGTAACACGGAGAAGCTGCAGCTACGTACTACAAGCATCCCCTGAGCTAAAACGGCAGTGGTCGGGGCAAGTTCGAGTGCCTTTGTGCCTCTTAACAGACACAAAATGCAATGAATATGTCTGTGCCACATGAACAGGGCCCTTACGTGTCAACAAGATGCGTTTTCAACTCAGACATTGTTTAAATTCACCTACCCTGGTCCCTGTCTCGATCCTGCTGGTAGCTAGCTTGCACTGCTAGCTGATAGCTGTTAGCTGCTGTCCGGTGACTGTATTCAGACAGGCTTCTGTGATAATCATCCCAATAACAATCCATGGAGCGGCGGTGGTGTGGCTATGTCCTCCAGAGGACAGGTCATGTCACGTCTTGAAGTGTATTCCCCCCTAAAAAAAAACAGTAGTGGGGTAGTAGCTGTTAGCTGCTAGCTGCCCTCCAGTGAGTGTGTACAGCCAGATAGCCATTATCAGCTGCTAGCTGATTATGTAACTACATGGAAACAGGATAAACGATGTCTGTGGCTTGCACAGTAATAGCGTTACTGAAGCTTAGCTGTAGCATCGCGCTGTCTCCTGGGAATTCAGTTGTAGCAGGAAAAGGTAAACAGTAGTGTGAAGAGCGGAGTTGTTTATAAGGGAAGAAGTTTGGAGTAACGTAATATATAACGGAGAATATAGCAGATATACAACACACGGAAGAGCATTTTGAGTTTGATGGTCATCCTTATTTATTTGAACCCGAGTATACAGACGAAGAACTAGCCTCACAAGAGTTGGAAAGAACAAGACAGACAGAGGGGAAACAGGCAGATGAACTTGATGCTCCAAACGCAAGCTAAAGCTAGCCTTTAGTAACTGGAGGACATAGCAACACCACCACCGCTATTGGGATGATTATCACAAAAGCCTGGCTAAATACACTCACCGGACGGCAGCTAGCAGCTAACGGCTAACGGCTATCTGGCTTTATACACTCACCGGAGGGCAGTTAGCAGCTAACAGCTACTACCCCACTACTGTTTATTTTAGGGGGGAATACACTTCAAGACGTGACATGACCTGTCCTCTGGAGGACATAGCCACACCACCACCGCTCCGTGGATTGTTATTGGGATGATTATTACAGAAGCCTGTCTGAATACACTCACTGGACGGCAGCTAACGGCTATCAGCTAGCAGGGCAAGCTAGCTACCGGCAGGATCGATACAAGGACCAGGGTAGGTGAATTTAAACAATGTCTGAGTTGAAAACGCATCTGTTAACACGTAAGGTCCCTGTTCATGTGGCACAGACATATAAATTGCATTTTGTGTCTGTTAAGAGGCACAAAGGCACTCTAAAACTTGCCCAGACCACTGCCGTTTTAGCTCAGGGGACGCTTGTAGTACGTAGCTGCAGTTTCTCCGTGTTACCTGCACTGATTGGGGTCAGGGTTTTTTCTATCGAAAGTACTCGCGTAGCTATAGCGATCAAGATTAATGTAAAAATTGGCTGGAATTCTCCTTTAACTAAATTAAGCACAGCATGAGCACAGTGAACACAAACACATCCTATTTAGAACACGCTTTACCCCAATATGCATTGGGAACATGGTAACTTAGGAAGCTGTACCTTGTTTGTACTGAGTAGTGTATTTTGTAAACATAAACATGTGCTTTTACGTATTAATAACATAACGTGTTTACAATTTCAGAAGGAGAACTGGATGGTAGTTTGTTTACATCAAATCAATTATTATGGATTCCCTAGTGTCTCTGCATTAGCAAGAAATGTATCCAGCTACATGATGAGTAGAAGAGGCAGGTTTCCAAAAACATGGTCTGACCTTGACTTCAATAAACATTTTGAAAATGACAGTACTTGTATGAATATCAAGCAGTGAAACACTCATGTCCCTGCTTGTAATCAGTGAAGTAGTGTTGAATAATAAGGTAGTTAAATTATGACCATGAATTATTATCCAATCAGTGATGGCCAAGGATATAACAGCCACCAATATGAACCTTTAAAATATGTAGTACTCTGTGTGCTATCAGTTCCACATCAACCCGTGGAATCCGCAAAAACAAATCATTAAACCCCACTTTATTGTACAAAAAAAGGTAATAGAGTGCATCTACCACTGAAGCATCACAGGCAGAACGCCTTGAGGAGCAGAATCTCTGTTCTGGTCCCTTTGTGCCCAAGAGGATCTTCATTTATAATGTCAAAGCATCTGCTGCGTGAAATAAAAATGCTATGTTTTTGCTTTCCCCAGTCATATACATAATGCTCCAAAATCAGCTACAGTAAAAAGAGAGCTACAGGAGAAATGGAGCTACAAAGACAGATCCAGGCCATTTGCCATTTCTTTAAACTATTACTTAGAAAAGAATAACATGCAGTCACCTCACTATAGTTCAGACCAGACAAACTAAAGGGAGTTTAAGAGATAAAGCGAAGTGGAATTGGATATACAAGGTGAGAGACAGAATATAATATGCATCCAGACTGTAAAAATAATGGGCAAAGTGCTTTAAACCGGCATCTTTCTAAGTTCCAGCAGGGGGCGACTCCACTGGTTGCAAAAAGAAGTCTGTTTCTATATAAGTTTATGGGAAAATGACCCTACTTCTCCCTTGAATTATTACCTCACTAAACCTTTTCATAACAAGTTTATGGTCTCAATCGCTACCCTCAAGTCTTCTTCGGTACAGCATGATTCATTTAGCTTTATGGTCCCATTTATTTTAAAATAGACAATAAATCAGGGGATGTGTTAGGGGCGTGGCTACATGCCGACCTGTCAATCAGGACAGAGGCTTAGTGATGCGTCTCCATGGCCATGTGTACATTAAAATAGCCGTGACATTGTTTTTGGGTGTCATCCATGTTTTCATCTTAAACTCTGATCCTCTAATTGTGTGTGTTCACTTCATCAAAGCTAATTGGAACATTTTGGTCACCTAAAAATGTCTTGTTCACCGTGCTGCAAACCAACCTAGCTAGCGTTAGCTGGTAGCTTAAGGGAATGTTTCCTGATTTTATAAGCCCTTCAGATACTACATCTGTTTTACTGCTGTACTGCTCATTAGCGTTTAGCTTAGCACAGCAGCATTGCAACCATATACAACACTGGCTTGGCTGCGTTATCCTCCAAGCTCCACCCTCTCTTCAAACATCGTCACATCAGACCAAGATGGCGATGGCCAAATTACCAAACTCCAGGCTTCAAAACGGCAGTCCACAAACCAATGGGTGACGTCACTGCTGCTACGTCCATTATTGTAGCGTTCTATGTATGCAACGTTATTGTTTTAGTAGTCCCGCTTTGCCAGACCTTCCTCACAGCGCAACAGAGGAGGGTCTGGCGAGTCCACATAGCTGTTGGGACCACAGTAAGGAAGAATTAAACTGGATTTTAAACACTATCTTTTAAACTGAGGCCTCAGAGCATCGGCCTCTGAGATAAAGAAGTCGTGACCAAGATGTGGTCATACTGAACAAAGAGCATGTGACCTGTTTAAACTGATCTTAAACAAAGAGCAGTGTGTTTAAACTGATCTGAAACAAAGAGCATGTGACCTGTTCAAGAACACTGATTTCCGATTGGACAACTGACCAGAGGGCCAGGACCAGCTGACCGAGGGAATAAATACGCTGAGCAACAACAATAAAGCCCCTGCCCTCCATGAACTAATCCTTGACAACACTCTGGACTTCCTTCTGCTCACCTAAACCTGGCAACAACCCAACGACTTCTTCTCCCTCAACCAACCATCCCCCCCTGGCTACAACTACATCTGCAAACCCCACCCCTCCCGCCGTGGAGGTGGCCTCGCTGTTATTTTCCATCAGGACTTCCGGATCACAGAACTCACCCTCCCCTCAGTATCATCGTTTGAATATCTCGCCTTCAAAGCTCTTTCCACCATGACAGTCATCCTCATTTACCGGCCACCTAAACCAAATCCCTCCTTCCTCTCAGATTTAACTGAACTCCTCACTAGCCTCATCTCTCTCTCCACGTCTGCTGCTACTCGGTGATTTAAACATCCACATGGACTCCCCCACCTGCAAGCGCTCATCAGAATTCACCATTTTACTGGACAACTTCACTCTCACCCACATTCCCCACCCATGAAAAAGGACACATCCTCGACCTGGTCTGCTCCACAAACCAACCGGTGCTCAACCTCCATCCATGCCTCTCTCCCCTCTCTGATCACAAACTGATATGTTTCACCATCCCTTCTCCAACCCCACGCCCCCGCCTCCTCAGAGAAATCACCTTCCGCAACCTTAAATCTATCAATCCCCACCATCTCCCTGACCTGCTCTCCACCACTCTCCACCTGGACTCAACCCTCACCTCACCTGATGACCTCACAAACCACCTCAACTCCACCTTGTCTACCTCCCTCAACACCCTGGCCCCCCTCAAAACAAAAACCATCACTTTTAACACCTCTTCACCCTGGTACACACCTGCACTCCGGAAAATGAAACAAACTGGCCGCCAACTTGAATAACAATAAAAATCATCTCTCACAGTCCACCATGAAGCCTATAAACTCCACCTCACTGCCTACAAAGACACCCTCTTTGCTGCTAAATCTGCCTACCTCTCCACCATCCTCACCGACCCCTGTCAAAACCCCAGAACCCTTGTCTCCAAAATGAACAACCTCATCAAGCCTCAGACAACACCCTCCCTACCTCTACTCCGGATCTCTGCAACTCATTCCTCCACGTTTTCGCTGACAAAATCAACATCATTTACCAATCTCTATCCCCTGTATCTGACCTCCCAGGATCTAGTCCAGCACCTACCACGGCCCCTCTTCTCCCCATCCCTCCTGACCTCCCGACCCCTCCTCCACACTGCCTCCTCTCCCAGTTTGACTCGGTCACCACTCCTGAAATCTCTAAACTCATCAGCTCTTCCAAACCCAGCAACTGCTCCCTTGACTCCCTCCCTACTCCACTCCTGAAGTCCTGCCTCCCCGTCCTATGCCCCTACCTCACTAACCTCTTAAACTCCTCATGTCCCTTGGAACTGTCCCCCCAATCCTTAAAAAACCTGGTCTGGATCCCTCCTCCCTCAACAACTACCGCCCAATATCCAATCTCCCCTTTCTGTCTAAAACCCTGGAACGTATAGTCTCCTCACAACTACAAACCCTTCATGCCAATAACCAATTTGAATCTCTCCAATCTGGTTTTTGCCCCCTCCACAGCAAAGAAACTGTTCTCCTCAAAGTCCTCAACGACCTCCTCACCTCTGCTGACACCGGTTCCCTCAACATCCTTATCCTCCTTGACCTGAGTGCAGCTTTCGATACCGTGAGCCATAACATCCTGCTCACCAGACTCAAAGACCTCGGTATCAAAGGTACTGCACTCAGCCTGCTCCGCTCCTACCTTTCCAACAGATCCCACTTCATCTCTCTCCATAACCACACCTCTGCTACAGCCACAGTCACTCAAGGTGTTCCCCAAGGCTCCGTACTCGGCCCCCTCCTCTTCATCATCTACATCCTCCCCCTTGGTCAGATACTCCGCCACTTCCACCTGGACTTCCACTGTTACGCCGATGACCCCCAGATCTACCTCAGCACCAAATCCTCCCACAATCCTCCCCTCTCCCACATCAACTCCTGTCTGTCAGCTATTAAAACCTGGATGCAACACAACTTCCTCAAACTCAACAGCGATAAAACAGAATTCCTCCTCATTGGCTCCAAATCCACACTCAGCAAAATCAATAACCCCACTCTCACCATCGACGGCACCATTGTTTCCCCATCTCCCCAGACCCGCAACCTTGGTGTGATCTTTGACTCCACCCTCTCCCTTGAGCCCCACGTCCGTCTTGTCATTAAAACCTCCTTCTTTCACCTCCGCAACATCGCCAAAATCAGACCCTCTCTCACACCCCCCACTGCTGAAGAACTCATTCACGCCTTCATCTCCTCCCGACTAGACTACTGTAACTCACTTCTTTTCGGCATCAGCTCTACCAACATCAACCGACTCCAACTGGTCCAGAACTCAGCCGCCGACTCATCACCTGCTCCAAATCCTGGCACCACATCACTCCAGTCCTAAAACAACTCCACTGGCTTCCTATCTCCCACCGGATCACCTACAAAATCCTGGTCCTTACTTACAAAGCCCTCCACCATCTGGCCCCCTCATACCTCAATGACCTCCTCTCCCCGTACCAACCCTCACGGTCCCTCAGATCCACCTCAGCCGGTCTCCTCTATATCCAAAAGTCCAACCTAGGCAGTTTTGGGGACAGAGCATTCTCCAGGGCAGCTCCCAGGCTCTGGAACTTCCTCCCCCAAGAGATCCGCACCTCTGAGTCCCTCACCATCTTCCAGTCTCGCCTCAAGACCCATCTCTTCACCACTGCCTATCCGTAGCCCCACGCCCCTTCCCTTTTCATCTGTGCCTGAATCTTGTTTTGTTTGTCTTTATTATCTATACCTGCCCTGTAAAGCGACTTTGAGTTCGTGAAAAGCGCTATATAAATTTTATTATTATTATTAGATAGTCTAGCTGCCTGGATTTACACTGCAGAGATCTGAGGAGCAGTTAACCATAGTCCTCATAAATCCACCAGAGTTTAGAATGCCAACACAAAGAAGGCCCAAGGTAATGGACATTCGGCATAAATGAGGGACATTCGGCGGAATTTCCAGCTGCACCTGAACAATCCCGGAAGTGGAACTTCATGTATATAGACTGTTCTTTTAGTAGTTTGTAAATTTCACTGTACTTGTCAACAATTATAAACTTTAGTCTAAAGACTGCTCGTGTTTATTATTCTTTATTTTTTATAGATATAAAAGATTTATTTTTTTTCCCAATGTGACCCCTTATTGTTAAGTACTTCGTGGTGTGCATGAAACTTAATTTACTGAATACCCTCCCAACATTTGATGATGATTAAGATGCAGCATCAATACTGTATATCTTATGACTAATGAATAATTGAAAACACATGTGCTAAAAATAGCACATTGGTGCGTAATGTGTAAGAATGACAGCTCTGGTGCTGTTTGAAGATCTCTCTGGTACTAATATGTGAATTGCACTTGTTCTTGGTGGAGCAGAGATATTCATATGCCAAAATGGGATTAAAGGTGTTTCTACATCCATCTATGACTAATTGTGGGAGCAGAAATGAGGTTTGTGTACATGAGTTACAATAAAAAACATATAAAACACAACCAGTTTGTATGTACAGCTTTATACAGGTGTCTATAAACGTGACAAAAAAAGAATATGTATGCAAATTTACTGTGTTTGTGCGCAAACAGACTTTTAGTCATGAATGTACAGTTGCATGTATCTGGCTCCCATTACAGTACATTTGTGCTGCGAATATCTTTTTGCAAAGAATTGCAACAGACATAATAACAAAGCTTAAAGTAAGGAAAAATGCAAAACAACTAATTTATGGTGAGATATTATATATAGACATGTAATAACACTATTATTTTAACTTTTATTCAAAATAAGGCACAGAAGTCATGTATGACTAATTACTGTTACGTTAGGTTATGGCATCCTAGTCTATATCCACGACGTTCCACACACCGGATGTCCGTTACTTTCCACTTTCTTTGTGTTGGCGTTCTAAACTGAGCATCTCACTAAAGCTCTTTTGTCTCTCTCTCTCTCTCTCTCTCTCTCTCTCTCTTCTCCATGCCACTATTATCACAGGAGGCACATACAAACACACTCACACACGTCCCTGTGTGTCAAAAGTTGTGATGGATTACAACAATCAAACAGTATTTCATGAGTCTCAGCTGGCTGCGAGGAACCAGAGCCATTTAAAATTGTAGGAGAGAACAGATTTCTTTATCTATTTTTGTCCCCACTGTCTTCCCCTCTCCTCTTGGATGAGTCACGCTCCGTTCCCAAACCACTGTGACACACACTGATCCACAGAAACACACACACACCAAGAGCTGATTAAGACCAGTGTGTCACATGTTATTTGTTCATAGTCTCCGTTTGATTCAAATAAAAACTATATATAATCCTGAAGCTGTTTTCACTTCCTACTACTGTGATCTCAGACAACTCTTCATATTCTCAAAGTAAAACATCTATAGGAAGAAAGTCATTTATACACCAATCCTGAACACATTAACAGGCCCTACTCTTTCACACCTATTGTTTTTCGTATTTTTTTCAAAGTTTTATTGTCATGTACAACAGTAGGGAAACATGTTTCCCTGTACAATGAAAGTCTTCCTTTGCTGCCCACAGAATGGCAAATGATGTAAAATCATACATGTTATACATTGTTTCAAATTGCAATGGTGCGAGCACACTAAAGAACTTTACTTGACATACCTTTGGGGTGCCAAATGTAAAAATTCAGATAAAAGTTTATAGCTGATATATATTTTGATAATATGTTGTTTTATACTCATGTCTGTCTCAAATGTGAGAAACATTTGCTAAATGTGAGGACAGTGACTTAAATAATCAAAATATATCATGTATAAAATTTCATCAGATTTTTTACATTTGGTGCCCCATACATTTGGCACCCCATACATACAGTACCTATGTCCTGTCCTGTATGTCCTACATACAGTATCTATGTTTCTTCACAGAATCAATCACCTCACTAACTGAACACAACACTGCTATTATTTTGAACATGTCCCTTTCAATTACAGATTCAATTACACAGAATGATCAGCATGCATGTCATGACTGTTGGGTCTGTTGGTTTTCTATGACTCTACAACACTTACTAGTAAATTATTTTCCATGTAGAAATATCACTTCTACCAAAAAATGTATTTATAAGGTTAGTGATGTTGGACTGCTATTATTTTGAGCACAACTGTACACATGTTCCACCAAAACAAGTTCCTTCCTGAGGCTATTTTGCAGAGGCACCGTGGCTCCCCTCGGCGCTTTGCACCGGCCATGACAATTGTGATTGGTTTAAAGGGGTGATAGAATGCAAAACCAATTTTACCTTGTCATAGTTGAATGACTGTTTAGTGGGTAACTACGACATACATAGAACCTCAAAATCCCATTGACACCTCTTTCCTCTGCAAATCTCACAATTTGAAACTGCCTCTGAAAACGGGCAAATCTCAACGAGCCGCCTAGTTGATGTCAACTCGGCGGCTCCTCCTCATTTGGCTCTAGTCTAGGCTACACCACTGATCTGAGGTCAGCTTAGTCTTCTGAATAGGTCGCGCAGATCTCAGAAATTGTATACATTGTTCATCTGCTATTTTACCACTAAATTCACTTCTGAGACTTTTTTATGCAAGAAATCAACTATGTAGAGGTCAAATATGAGCCGTTTTATGAAAATTGATGTCTAATTACAAATTTTGTCCGACTGTGTGTCGGAGTTAAGCGGCCGGTGCTGCCTGTGTTGCTGCCTCGCCGCCCGGCCTGCCTTCCTTCACAGACCCCGGCCTGCTGTGAGGAAGATGGAGCTCTGTCACGGCTGGCAGCCCACAGCACTCCATACCCGCGCAAAGTCACAGTTTTTTGGGTTAATGGACTACCAAACGCCGCTGCCCTCAAATCATTCTCTTACCCCTTTAAAGAAATGCCAATAAACCAGAACACGTTTTTCTCCCATCCCGGATTGCTGTGTGCACCAGCCAGACCCTCCGCAGCAGCACTGTGGAGGAAGGTCTGGCAATGCGAGACTACACACGTACACACTGAGCTAGTGTCGATAGCCTGCCAGAACTTCCTGTAATTGCTCAAAAAGTCTAGACCCTCCAAAAAATGCTTTTTACACTAAACCTGACTATGGTTCAACTTTATCTGGTCCAAGACCACCTCTTTTCATCGCACCAAAGCTATTTGGTCTGGACTGTGGTCTGGAGGAGGATTTACAGCTGTAATTTTGGTTTGATTTTAAAAGTCCTAACCAAACGAGGTGTGAAAGGGCCCCTAGTCTTAGAAAAAGGAACAAACTGGAAAAAAATTGTCAAGCTGTGCCGTAAGATTACTGATGCTACCCTTAATGACCTCCATCGCCTTTATGAAATGAAGGTCATCTAAAAGGCACAGACTTCTCCCTAGGAAAGAAGCACTTTATTAATCCCTCAATGGGGAAATTCAATTTTTACACTATGTTATGACATTACACACAAGGGCACACACAGGACCTATTTTTTCTTCTTCCATGATTAATGGTGACAGTGTAGGAGATATGGATCTTGTGCTGTGTTGTGTATGATGTATGTATTTGTGTTGGACTACTGTCTGTAAAGCAAATTGCCCCTTGGGGACATTCAAGTTTTTTTTTTTTATCTTCTCATTCAGAATAATCAACCTTATCGCTAAACAGAAGGTTAATATTGGACATTTTTGCAAAACCCAGCATAATGACAGCTAGCAATGAAGAGCACGCCTGTGACCCTGTTATATTATTATTATATAACATGTGAGGAGTCTGAGTGGATAGGAAATTTATGTTTAGCATTTTGAATGGCAGTGTGTTACATGTGAACACAAGAATTTTGTGTTGTGTTTTTGAAAAAGTGTGGTTTTGGTCTGTCCGAGGTTTCTGTCTAAAAGGAGGTTTTTCCTCGCCACTCTTTGCAAATTATAGAGTGTGGTCTAGATCTACTCTATCTGTAAAATGTCTTGAGATAACTCTTGTTATGATTTGATACTATAAATCAAATTGAATTGGTTTAAATCTGCAATCTGAGTATACAGCAGGAAATGTGTTTGTATTTTAGAAGAATTGGTCCAGGGGTTTGGTACATGAGTAACAGGTTGTGGTCATCGTGTCTCAAGTACCAGTATTGTACACAATTGAGAAATATAGTTAGTATATTTTTAGATATTGATAGTTTAAGCAATCATGTAAACAACTTACTGTATAAGAGTATTTCTTGACTTGCAAACACAGTGACATTATTGTGTTCATGGACTGTAAAAACATCCATTCCTGACTAACTGAATGCTAACCATGCTCAACACCTGATCATGAGCCTTGTCCTTATACAGACAGTAACACAACAGATTTCAGCCTTTCCAACACAGGCCCACTGGATCCCGCCAGAATTCATGTTATAGAGCCAAGAATATAGGCCAATTAACTATAAAATGCAAGGTAATAGATTTGCAGTGCCAAATGTACTGTAAAACAAGCCAGCTTTGTGTTGACAAGCTAATGAGGATAGCATTGTGTGAGTAGCTGGTTTTGTGTGCGAGCATGCATGCGTGTTTGCAGTAAAAGAAAGGTCCGTTTACAAGTGTATGGTTAGTATGAGGGTTGAAAGACACACATTTAAAGAGAGATGGGAAGAAAGCTTTAAATGATGTCCTGAGTTAGTGTTTGTACAAGTGTGTGTGTGTGTGTGTGTGTGTGTGTGTGTGTGTGTGTGTTTGCGTGCATGCATGCATGCCTGTGTGTGGCTGTTTTGGACTTTTATGCAGAGGCATAACTCATGCCCACTGTCCAGCCAGCCAGCTTGAGCATCAATCCCTAATACCCTGATACCTTGATATTTTGAAGGTGTAAGACAATGGACAGTTCAGGGATGGAGGGAGGCTGATATATGATACCTATTATGTTGGGATACTCCAAAGTATCCAGATCATATAGGAATAGGACAATATGTCTACCAGCTGAAACCAAGATGCCAAACACGTGACCAGCAGCATCTCAGCATGACCTGTCTCATGCTTGTTTCCTCAGCATGTGATAAAAGCATGTTGAGGCTGATTATATATATATATATAATATATATATATATATATATATATATATATATATATATATATATATATATATATATATATATATATATATATATATATATATATATAATATATATAATATATATATATATATCCTATATATGATTTCATGATGTATTTCATGCTTCTTCCCATGTCCACCCATCCCATCTTACACTGGGCGATAGGCGGGGTATCCTGGCCAGAGCACCAGTCTATCACAGGGTTATTGTACTGGTCATTTGCCCTTGGCTGTGCCATTCCATCATGTTCTGTTGTTTTTGTCACTGCAAAGTAAGTAATATTAAAGAATGGTGGCCAGCCAATTGAGGGCCTGTGTGTGGCGCCCCACCAGCCACAAAGCTTTATTCAATATTTAGTATTCCCTTTTCTATTCAGTGCAGTCCCAGCCATGCAATACACACAAATTCAACACAATCTCCTCCCAATCCGCCTCCATCTAATACAAGTCAATGGGTGTAAAAAGGGCCGGGAAAACACCGCACTAAAACCAGTCAAACAGGATTTGTAGCTGGGTGGCTGTAGGGCTGCAACTAACAATTAGGTTTTTTATTGACAAATCTGTCGATTATTTTCTTGATTAAGCGGACAGTTGTTTGGTCTGTAAAATATCAGACATGGTTAAAGATGATGTCCTTAAAATACTTGTTCTGTCCACAACTCAAAGATATTCAGTTTACTGTCACAGAGGAGTCAAAATCACATTTAAGAAGCTGGAATCAGAGACGTTTTACTAGTGTTATTAGTTATCACTACAAGGAAGGTGCAATGTGGTAGTTTGAGCTCCAGCTTTGTTCAACTTCCACCTGTTTACATCTAGCCGTAGTACGGTAACCTAGTAGGACACACCCCACAATATTAGCCATTGCTAGCTCCACTGGTCCAGTCCAGCAGATGGTGCGGAGGTAAGCAAAAGGAGCAGTCAATAGCAGGATGGCATGATAGGCTAAACTGTAGGCTGTTTTGTATATGCACTACTGTGTATTTGCATTGCTGTAACTATCAATGTACCATAGTTGATCTGTGACTGGTATCTACCGGATGAAATAGCAACACAGATTTTGGTGCCTCATGTTGGTGCCACTTAAATGCCTGTGCATTTGCACCCATATTCATAGTTTTCAGTCACATGACTGTTGCTGAGCCTGGAGGGCAAAACTGGGAATTCCATAGAGCTGCCGTACAAGCCTTCAAGTTTTTCTCTTTTACAATCCACAAGTGTTCAGATCAACTCTCAAAAGACAAATATACAGTGTATATATATATACACAAACTGCAAGTCTTAGGCACATTTGACCAATATACAGCACCCACTGCGGTGTTTTAATCATGAAGTGTAATTATTTCAACTAATGTTAGCTAATGTGCTAGCTAGCTAGCTACACTCAATCATAATAAATGTTGTTGTAACTTTCACCACTGCTCATTTCATGAAGGGCCCCAGCAACAAAACGCGTCTTTGTTTACTTTTTTGATAATCTACACGTTTTCTTGCCATGGCCTTTCTAAAATAAGCCGTGGTAAAATATCTGTTCAAGGAGTTGATAAGCAGACAGCAAAGCTAGCTAGTTGGTAATTTGTCTACTTCCACTTTATAAACAGCTAACTGCCGGAGCTGTGAACTAATTTAGCGATGTTTAGCTACATAACGTTAGCAATATATCTTGTGTAGAATACAGGACCGGCAGGGCAGAGGGAAGTGTCAGGGAGCAGAGTATAGGCTTGTCTCTCTTTGGTTTGTGCATCCAGTTGAACAACAATTATCTGATATTTTAGGCTACAGTGTGGTAAAAGCTGAGCCGACTCGTTCAGTGTTCAGACAGTGGAAGGCAGCTTCTTTTTGCCCTCCAGGTGGGCGTTCCCATTGTGCTGTGACGTCACATGAAAACTATCAATTACATTTTTTTTGCTTATCCAGGAAAGATGTTTGGGAAAATAAAGGAACTTCATGTAGAACAAACAAACATTGATTGATTGATTACAAAGAATCCTGTCTTCCTCCAAACAAAAAGCCATATAGATGAAGACACATTCTGAAAGACTCATCAGACCACATTCATATTTTCATTGCTCAAAGTCTTGTCACCCTGAAACCATGTTTTGTGAGGTTGGCCTTGATACATACAGCCAATCCCCAAATGCCCTTCAAGGCATAAAAAGCCCATTGCACAGGTTTGTTGAGACTGTGTCACAGAGATTTTATTAGACCACAATGAGCTTCAACTTGAAACCAGTGTCTGTTGCTGTTTTTAATGTGCTAAATGTGCTGGTTTTACTTTAAAGTGTCTTTGAGTACCATGCAAAGCGCTATATAAATAAAATGTATTATTATTATTATATATTATTATTCCCTGCAAGCATGCTTATATAGTTAAGTCAACTACTACTTCTGGAACAGACAATGACTCACCTTAAAGTTAAGGTCAGTTTTTTCACGTTGTTTCTTTTGTCTTTTCTCTGTACCGTGTATATGTGTGTAGATAGGAGTGTGGTAACTCAGTCCATGCTGTCCTCAGCCTCCTCTCTGAGAGACCACGCAGCTTTCTTCCAGTCAGAAACGATGCGGCCGGCAAATGACCCCAAAGAGCGCGACCCCTCTCACGTGCGGATGCTAAATGATGTACTCCGTGACCTGGAGAAGAGCTTCATCATCCCACAGACACAGCCTGGAGTGTACAGGTAGGAGACAAGTTACTCGCTCAGATCTGCAACCCAGGAATGCACACACACACTCAGTTTGCAAAAAAAAAAAAAATGATGTTACAAAATCAAAACATCAAGACTTGAATATAGTTTTTATATCATTATATTTCATCTTAAAGTCCCCTGTAGCATCGCTTCTTCGTATTCTATTACCAACAGTTCCTTTCAAAATACTGAATGATGAAATTAGTCTTATTTTCCATTCAGTTACTGTAGCATTAAAAGGTAAAAACTGAGCTGACTAAACTTGCAGGCATCCTGAATATTTGTCTCAGAAAGTTTTACCTCCTTCGGCTTGTTAATCAAGTGGGTTTCATCCCTCCACCCTTAGCTCAGTTGGTCCTCATGCCTCTTTATTTATTGTCTCACTCTCCTCACATTGTTGAGCCTTTGTATTTGTTGGCAGACTGAAATATCCAGCATTACATGACACAGATACCCTGTTCATTTGTCTTGGAAACAAAACGGTTGTATTGTGTGTGTGTGTGTGTGCGTGCTTGTTTATACAAAATATTCCTCTAAAAACTTTGATCTATAGCACAATTAGTGGTCAAAAAGTCCACAGGGGACCTTTTGATGGCAGGCATACAGAAAACCAGAGTATTGCATAGACTACACCATAGACTAACTTTTACCTATAGTCATTCAGAAGTGATATTAGTTAAAGACTACATTGATACTGAGGAGGGAATGGCCAGTGTAATGGAATGTTGTCTTGACCATCTCTGTGACTGTCACGTCGTGACACGGACTGCTTTGCTTTAGCAAGATGTTTAATGGTATCTAACTTAAAGGTATAACATGCTGTATTTTACTAAAAAACCAATGTATAGATTAAAACAAAAATAATCTCTCTCTATCATCACTTGACCCTCTAGAAGTGTGTTATGGTGTGTGTATCTGCAGAGACCCTGCCCTCTGCCTGCATTTTCTATTTTCTTCTTATTTTTGTGAGTCAGGACGTTTATGGTTGTCAGCAAAGAGCCTTTGGGCCAAATAGGTGTGTGTAACCACCAGCTAATAACAGCGTGCAGGTTGTGCAGCCTTTTCTCATTCCCAGGTCAGCCGCTTTTGTCTCATACTGACTCACAAATTTAACCGTCTCACACGCACACACACACACACACACACACACACACACACAAACAGACAGGATGAAGCTTTGCATTTACACAGAATCTGGCTATGTGGCACCCTTCTGCCAAAGTGCAGATTTCTTTTTTTGTGCTTTAGAACGTAACCACTGTGAAACAATCAGAAAATGATGTTTTATTCCTCTTTATTCCTGTTTCTTCTTTGCTGTGTGTTTACTAACAGTAAACAATACTTACTGCACATTATATCTTTAATGTTAAACCATTGTCTTTTTATTTCTGTCATGGTACAGCTCTGCAGTGACACCTAAAGATCAAATTTAACGAACGCACACTGACTCCTGAACAGGTGTCATTTATCAGGCTGAAACGAGCAATTTAGGAGAAAAAAATAGCGCAGTTTACTCGTATTAGCAAACCTTGTGGAAAAAAGAGTTTTTTTGTTTTTGTTTCTTGTCATATGTCTTACCATCTAATGCTGCATTTCCACTGCATAGTACGGCACAGTTATACTGAACTAGACTTGCTCTTGTTTTTGGTTTTAGATAAGCAAAAGTTGTAGATAGTACCTGGTAACTGGTACTATTTTTGGTACCACCTTAGTCAAGGTTCCAAGCGAGCTAAGCCGATACTAGAAGGTGGAGTTGAAATTCTACACACCACTGATTGGTCAGAGAGAACCGTGACTGGCACGACACGGGACATCCTGTACAAAATGAAAGTTGAAAGTAGCCAAGCTACCGTAGCCAAGCTACTTTCAACAGCAACTGCAAATCTCTCAGATAAAACGTTAATAGAGATGTTCCGATACCATTTTTTCCTTCCTGAAACCGATTCCAATACCTGAACTTGCGTATCGGCCGATACAGAGTACCGATCTGATACCAGTGTGTTAAAAAATACATAAACATATATATGTTTTAATAGCTGTATCCTACTATCCCTGTATGGATGTGATATGATTGCTATCATTGTTGTATGGTCTGGTTCAGGTTAAACTCTTTGTGAAACATGAATAAACACAAACAATGAATGTCATGGAACTTTATTTTATTATCCAGTTTGACAGTCAATCATAACGTAAAAAGAACATAAATAAACTAGTTCAAAGCAGGGCTAAATTACACGCAGTTCATACACTATGCCGTACAATTGACAGAGTTCAGACATGCCGATGAAAGGATCCAGCGAGGGTCGGTGAGGGGGTACTATCCGCCGTGGAAAACCAAATAAAGGAAAGCACTTGGCACCAAAAGTGAGTTGAGTCAAGCTGAGCCGAACTATGCAGTGGAAATGAGGCATAAAGGACGAATGAACCTTGAACAGATACTTTGTTGAAAAGTGTTTTAGTGAAGTATTAGTCTCCTCAGGGTCTTGGTTAAACACTTAACAGTATATTGTGTTTTATTGGAGGTCAAGCAGTAACGTGATTAGAAGTGATTGCTGGAATATGATGATGAAAAATGGCAAGAAAAAAAATATATTTTAGAGTGACTCGTCTTGATGAAGTGACATGCCACTGGTGACATTGAAGGCACATGACTTTATGTGGTGGTGAGTGGTTTCTATAATGCATATTCTGTTAGGTTCTGAATTGACCATTATTCCACTGTATTGTCTTGAGACAGTTTGGTCAGTTGTTTATTGTCTTAATCAAGGAGCGTTAAGAGACAAAGTGTCAAACTCAATTTCACTAAGGTCCACACTGGGAAATCAGAATCACATTAAGGGCCAGACATGTATAGTTTACTGTCATGCTTTTATTTAATAAAAAAATTAACATATATTTGACTGTATTATTGTCTCGTATAGACTTCCCACAGTTTGGTTGAAATAAAGCCCTAAAAAAGTCAGCACAAAAGTCCATTAGCCATCATAGAGTTTATCCAATCAAGCAAAACAATGATTACATTTTTTAAAGTATTCTACCACACAGCTGACTCACAGCAACCTGTTTCGCAGCCTGAATATGCAAAGTTTCAAACGCGGCACATCTGCCAGATTCTGCTTCGAATGTCACACAATTACAGTTGGAAAAACAGTTTCCCGCTGGCCTTGAGTTTGACACATGTGACATAGTGTGTTGAAAGCGCCTGTACTGTATATATATCCCCTGGAGGTGTTTGTATTTATGACTTGATTCCAAAATTCCAAAAGGGATCAGTGAGCGGCCCCTCCCCAAATGGCATAGCCCTGGTCGGCCTATGACGTAAAGCCATCGAACACCTTTTTTTCCTCGTCACGTTTGAAAGTCTCGGTAATCGGTAACAGTAACGTTAATGGACAAACAGACAAAAGGTGGCGCTGAGAAGATCAGACTCAAAAGAAAAAAAATTATGGAGGAGGAGGCAGCGAAATGCTCCAAAATAACAGACATGTTCCTGGCATCAACGAGTAAAGATACTACAGTAAAGATGTGTTTACAGCAGTGTATTTAATAATTTTACAGCTGTATGACTTGGACGGAAATAAAAACCCTCCATTCTAGCCTCTGTAACTCTGTGTCAGTAAGGCCTAGAATCACCCTGAAAACCACACTTGTAACAAAAACTTGAGTGTTTCCTTTCCACTGATACCAGGCACATCCCTCAGTGTCAAAGTATATGGGAGCTGTACCACTTTTAATTCGGGTATGACGTTTAGACCAAAAAGCTTGAAAATGCAGCCGTTTGTTAAGAGGTTAAGTAAAAAACACAGAATATGATGCAACAACCTCGGCTGTACGTCCCCCTCCTACTTTCCTATCTGAGTATACAGATATTTCTGTGAAATAAACACATACCGATAGTAGCTTTGCATTACACCCATTACTTGACATAGAAAAAAACCTGCAAAACCCTCACCCCAATACAAAACAACAAGAAAGCATATTAGCTCTCTCCTACAAGTCAAATGTGGAAGGGGGTTAGTTGGCAGCATCCTCCTGTTGGCAGTAACACCCTTTCTGCCCAACTTCCTATGACTTGGGAGGATATGGGGAAGGACAAAGGTGCCATGACAATGATAATAATTCTAAAAACCTACAAATTTAGTCACCGCAAAAAGGGAAAATACATAACCAGGCTCCTTTTCTAGATCCTTCTGCCTGCCCTAATAACTTTCACACAGTCCCTAAATCACTTGCAGTCCTATAATGTGGAAGCCATGATATAAATCCCCTTGTCAGCCATCTATCTTGCATTGGGTGCATCCACTTATTTTTCAACTTGTTCTACATATGGAGCAGAACTGCAGTAATGTAACATAAAACTTCACAGTGAACACATATTTATTCCTTCTGACAAAAACAGGGAAAAGGGGAATAATTTACACACAAGAGTGTCTGAATTCTTTCCAAGCAGCAGCTTTTCAGGGCAGAGCAGCAGTAATTCATTGGCTCTGTACAGTGCATGTACGTACAAGAAAGTGAGAGCTCCAGATAAGTTGTAGAAGTTATTTTAGTCAAACTTTCCAGCTAAAGAAAAAACACAATAAATCATATCAAATCACATTTAGTTGGAGGACAGCTGACTTTGATTGATAGTGTCCAACTTGGTTTGACCAAGTTGGACACTATTCTCTGTGAGAGAAACATTGCAAGCTGCTACAGTTTGCATGATCTGCTGCATCGCAGATTGCAAAGCACACCTGACTACAAGAGCCGTTTAGCTCAGACTTGCGGAGTACACATACAGTAGTTGGTGTGGTTCAAGGTCGGATCAAGTTCTCACCACAAACGAACCGCTCCAGAGTTCGATTGAAAGCGTACCGAGGCCACCTCTTCAAGGAGGTCTCGGTACGCTTGTTTGGTCAGCTTTTGGTGCGCATCCGAGTGCGATTACTACATTCACACCAGCCCAAACGAACCGCACCAAAGGGGAAAACAAACTCTAGTGCAATTCAACCAAACTAAACGAGGCAGGTGTGAAAGCCCAGTTAGACAACATCGGGTCATTCATAGGTCACAGGTCAGACAGTCTATATCCATAATGTTGCACTTTCTGGGATTGCTCAGGTGCTGCCGGAAATTTCGCTGGATGTCACTCTTTTTGGCCAGATGTCTGTTACCTTCCGCTTTCTTTGTGTTGTAATCAGGGCTTTAAATTGACACCCGCCAACCCGCCAAATCCGTGTAAGAATTAATTTTGGCAGGTGGCCAATTTAACCTGTGAAGTATGAAGAGAATAACTTTGGTTGTAATTTTATTTTTTTATATAATTTTATATATATTATTATATTATATATTATATAATTTTATTTAATTTTATATATATACATATAGCTATACAGCTAACTAGACTAGATCTGTCCAATCTGAGTTTTCTGTTGCACAACCAAAACAACCTTTGAACGTACACGTTCCACCCAAAAACAAGTTTCTTCTCAAGGCTACTTTGTAGAGGCACCATGGCTCCGTCCATCGCTTAGCACCGCCCAAGACAATTGTGATTGGTTTAAAGAAATGCAAATTAACCAGAGCATGTTTATCTCCCATACCGGAATGCTGTGTGGACTAGCCAGACCCTCCTCTACAGCGCTGTGGAGGAAGGTCTGGCAATGCGAGACTACAGGTCAGGACAAGAATATTCTGCCTGTCTCTAATAACCAAACCTATTCATGTATGACTATTTGTTTGTTTCTCTACAGTCTCAGAGAGTCTAGGCAGCTGCATTATAAAGGGATTGTTTTTTTCTAGGACTGTCTCCTTTTGAAGATCTGTGGAAACAGGCTAAAGGGACCTGCCACACTTCAGCATACTTCCCAGAACTAGGCTTTAGGTGAGAATATTTTGTTTTGGCGCCATCAATATCTTGGCATAACACAAACTTGACAGCTTGGGGATATATATATGCATCTGGAAGAAGGCACGGACCCTCAGAGTTGAGGACGCCACTGCACGCTAACACATCCTGGTTAAACTGTACTGTCTACCTTAATCTCTTCTCAATCAAGATGATTAAATGCTTATGTGTAAGTTATCAAAGTCTCTTGAACCTCATGTATACAAAAGTGAAGCAGCTCCTGAGTTTTTACTTAATAGTAACAACACCTCCGTTCTATTTGATTTTAGCATCTCACAGTATTTACACACTCTGTCTTCCCCCACAGCTCTTTAGCTGTCTACTTTCTCAACTAGATTCTTACGAAATAAATGGCTTTTGCTGTTCAGTGTTATTCACAGTTTATGGCAGTAATAGACATGTTAATTGTCCTAGACTGCCATTAGCATCCAAGGTAAAATTAGCTGCTCCATCATGCTTGGAAAGCATTAAGGCTTAATAGCACTCATTTATAAAGGAAGTTACCATTCCCTCACAGAACTAAGACAATTAGACTAAGAGCACTGAATGTTTTTTCAAATGTTTTCCTTGACGTTTTAAGAAGGCAACAAAACATAAGGTACATTTTTAAGCAACATAAACACCTAATTAGTGCAGTAAAACATTAAAAATGATGCCTATAACTTGTCTTGTTGTGGTTATGTGTGTCTTGTTTCGTACTGCATGTACAAAATGTAGGAGCACACTGACGTGACATTAACTGGATTTTATTCACTCAAACCTGGAGCAACATGCGAAACGTGTCTCAGCTCATCGTTTGCTCTAAATACACACTGAGCATGCGCAGCTTATGGATCATGACGTGCATCAATTGGCCAACAGAAAATCTCATATAAGTAATGCTTTTTAATGCTTTAACTTAAATCATGTATTATAGTCGATGTGAATATTACAAATGTGCATGTTACTTGTGTTTCATCAAATTGCACACTGAGCCTGAGAAACACTTTCCAGAGAATTCCATTCACTATTGTGAAGGGTGTTTACATATGTCAGTGCAGACCAGCTTGTGGTCTAGGTGTGAATATTCCCTAGGGAGGTGTTCCAGGCACATCCAGCTGGGAGGAGGCCTTGGGGAAGACCTAGGACTAGGTGGAGGGATTATATCTCCAACCTGGCCTGGGAACGCCTCGGTATCCCCCAGTCAGAGCTGGTTAATGTGGCTCGGGAAAGGGAAGTTTGGGGTGCTCTGCTGGAGCTGCTCCCGCAACCCGACCCCGGATAAGCAGATGAAGATGGATGGATGGATGGATGGATAGACTCTTGGGCCACAGCAGGGTGATTGATTGATTGATTGATTGATTGATTTTATCTGACCACTTAAATATAAAAATATGAAACAGTACTCTGTGTCATACATTAAAATACATAAATAGTCAGGGATGACAAAATAAAGCCCAAAGACTTATTTCCATTGTGGTCCCTATAAGGGCAGGGGGAGAGGACAAGTGGCAGCAGATCAATCAATCATTCATCATACATTAAACAAATTCATCCATATTATACAGAAAAATGAACAATAAAAATAGACTGTGATATGATAATGACTATGATTGGCACCTAATCATAGTTGATTGTGATTTCATAGCATAGACAAGTTTAAAACTGTCTATGCTTCTTACTGTCTTGAGTGTACTAGGTAACCGGTTTCAAAGGGTAGTTCCAGCATAAAGAAAAGACTGTTTGCCCAGATTATTGTTAAATCTGGGGGGTACAAAATCTGTTGAGCTACCCCTAGTGGAGTACCTGTGAACTTCATTTACTCTATTAAAATAATTTCTAAAATATTTGGGAACATCTCCATAAACAATTTTATGTACCATACCCAGCTGCATCTGAGACACTCGATCCTCAACTTTTAACCATCCCACCCTTTCAAAGTGGGAAGATTCCAGACGAGTTCTTATGGGAAGGTCTAAAATAAGCCTTATTAATTTATTTTGAGACGTCTGAAGCCTATGTTTCAGAGTCCCTGTGACACCATTGTACCATGAGCCACACGCATAATCAAAGCTCTTCCAAGAGTGCCTGCTCCACGGGGGCCCGTGGATCCAATCTCCTGGCCTGCTCTGACCACGCTCCCGGATCACTGTCACTGTTTCCCAGCTCCGGATCTCCACCACTTCTCCCGGCGCCTCCACGCACGCTTCCACCCCCTTCAGCGGCACTCATGGATAGGAGTTTGTCCCCAGCGTTTGGATGTCTAGGGCAAACCATCGCACATGCCGAGGGCCTACTTGACATCGTATTCCTTGGTCCAAGTTCCCGCATCGGGCCCGGGCATTGATGTATATCTCCAGATAATAAAAGGCAGATGCAAATTATCAATTCGTCGCCATTCACTTGCCGTTTGACGCCACCTATATCATTGCGCTTGGCTGGATACCAGCATGGATAGAGAAATGTGTCCATGAGGATTTTCTTCCCATAACCAAGTTGTTTTTTAAGTAAAAGTTTGTTTGAGTGAGCATAACAACTATGTAAATGCCCCTCAAAACTGATTTTAGGGCCGTTTTCTAAAAATAATAAATATGTATGCTAAAAGCTCACAAGCAGTGGTCCTGCTGTGTGCCCTGAGAGTTACTGTATACAACTGTAAAGTTGAACAACTGCATTCTTGCTCAACCTAACAATCAATACTTTACCACAGAATACCACAGTGTACATTACACATTATGTAAATCATTTTAAAAAATGGTATTGTTTCCTCCGCCAAGGTTTTTCGGTTTGGTTTGTCTGTTCAACCCGTTCTCACTCCCAACTCATAAAATACTGACGCTTGGTCAGTGGCTCTCAGCGTCAGATACCGACGCAAAAATCTCCCTCCCAACGGTAGCGAGTAGTATGAAAGACCGAAAATCCGCGTAAGCAGGTTGGTTGGTGTGGTGGATGGGTCAAACAACACAGGACTTTCACACAGGAGACCGGGGCTCACATCCCGTTGTTGTCCCGCGTGTCACTGAAATGTATGTCACGACCCAGAGCGTCAAAAAGGGAAGGCATGAGTTCCGACCAAGCCAAATATGCGCCAAAGGGCTAGAAGGGAAAAGAGACTTTTTTGCGTAAGTTACAAACGCTAAAGGCACCTGACCAAGTGTCACTTTTTGACACGCTGGGAGTGAGAATGTGTCGGTCTGTTTGTTGGTTTGTTTGTCTGTTTACCACTGGCCCGATTTTCATGAGACTTGGTGGAAAGGTGTAGGGCACCTAGAGATTGGCATGGTTTTATTTCAGTTAGCCTAATAGCTAGTTTGATTTGCATTGAGAGATGAGTTTATGGAAAGTACCCCATGCCAATCTCTAGGTATGGTGAAGGGTATGTGATGATGCGTGGCTATTTTAATTCCAAAGGCCAAGGGAACTTTATCAGAATGCATAGTATCCTGGATCCATGAAATAACTGGCCTTTAAAAATAAAAATCTGCCTGCCTCATATTTATTTACGATACATTATTCATTCACAAAGAAAATTGGTGTCCTTAAAGGTTGGATTTTTCCTCTTTTTTTTTTTTTTTTTAATTAAGGCATTAAGATGAATTTCCAAAAGATGATTTTTTTTTATTCCTCTTTTTAGTCAACTTTAGCATGGGTTCATAAACTTATGAGTGCCACTGTAGGTTGTCCTCACCCTCACGCTCATAAAAAATAACTACCATAACATTAGATTACTATCAATAAAGGCAAAGACATTGTTTGAAAACTCAAATTTGTAGATCTTCTGTAAATCATCTCTCGTGTAAAAACCTTGTTTTGCATTTTTGAACTGACATTACCTGTTAGTGGCTGAGCTCACTAACTACAGTAACCAACTTCAAGAGTAACAGTGCACATAGCCTGCTGGTTTTAAAATACCTTTGAAGAAAACAGCCATGTCAGTGAACCACACAGACATAAATAAAAGTCAACACACACACACACACACTCAACTCAGGCCACATTCTAAACACACAGTGTTATGCTAAGAACACTAGAAAGTAAAGTAACTGAATGAATGATTTGGTTTTGGGTCCAGATCTGGATCATGTTCCAGATTTTAACAAGCCTTGACAGCCCGCCTCACAAAACACGCTGTTGCAACTCACTAACCTTAACAAGACATTATTAAGGATATCTGTCTTACTCTCTTTCTCTTTCTCTAAAAAGGCTTCTCAGTTAATTTTTCATTAGGCAATGCACTTTTTGGGCAAACTGCTTTATACTACTGTGACCCCATGCCTTGGGAATCTGAATGTTTGATTGATTTGCTTTCCAGATATAATGTAGCACCAAAATAAAGGTGTACATATTCATAAAATTACCTAAAACATAAACGTTAGCAATTTCTGCTCCTAAAATTATATTTAAATCCATAGTCTTTAAATGTCCTGTAGCAAAAGGAAGGGCAAGCCGGAATGCTGTCACTTTGAAGCTAAACCTTAATTTGGTTCTCACAAAGAGGCACCAGTACACACACAGCCCCACCCATGCTGCTGCCAGGGCTGGATGGAAGCTGTGAGTGACACCTGGGGCAGCAGACATAGTTTAAACCCAATTTGTTGTGTTGCAGAGCAGGAGGCAGCCTCTTTTAAGAGAGGATGTCAGGCTGCAGAGGGCCACGCCAATCGATAGCAGATGTCTTTATGTACACTCTGAGGTGCTTCAAAAAAAGGACCTCTTTTATAACAGGATATTCAGACAGATGGTGGATGACAGTCTGTTGGTTAGGGGACATTTGGTAGACAAGATTGGTAGACAAGATTACATTTCTGAGGCTCGTTTGTCATTGAATTGCTGTGTTGAAACAACAGAGCAAAAATTTGAAAAAGATTCTAAAGAGAAAACAAAAGGTGAGCGATATCCCCTTTTATTTTCTATTTAGAATCTTTTTCAAATTTCTGATCTGTTTCAACATGGCAATTCAGTTATTTATCTTTTTAAGGGATAATATCTGAGTTATACAAGTGGTGGCAAACTATCCTCCACTTCACGTCGGGTGGTTCTTAGCTTCTGTATCCTCCATTATTTGGAGAGAATTCTTGTAATGATTTTAAAAAATACCAGTTGTTATGGTATCATTGGTATACATTTTCAATATCATTAAACCAACTTGCAGAGACTTGAAAAGAGATCAAGCAGCAACTTCTGGGCCTAAAATAGATGGCAGGGCATGCTTAAGAGGCGTGGCAACATGCCAACCTGTCAATCATGACGGAGGCTTAGCAATGCTTATCCATGGCCCTGCTTACATTAAAATATCCGTATACATGTTTTTGGGTGTTGTTTTCGTCATAAACTTGACCCTCTCACTGTGTGTTTTTACTTCATCATTTTACTTACTTAGCTAATGTTAGCTGGTAACTTAAGAAAAAGTCAGACAGTTTTCAACCATCTCTGTGTACTGCCGTACATGCAGATGAATGGCACCAGTACCTGGAGGTTTATCGTTACTGTTGACCGACTGGCAAAACTGATGAGTGATGGATGACTGGCGTCAGAAGGGTTAAATATATGTGACTATGGCGTTTAGCTTAGCACAGCCCCATTGAAACCATACACACAACACTGGCTTGTATGCATCATCCTCCCCAGCTGTCCCCGTTTGTCCAAATATGGTCACTGCTGGATCCAAAGTCCCAAGATGGCGAGAGCCAAAATGCAAACTCCTTGCCTTCAAAACGGCAGTCCATAAACCAATGGGTGACGTCACCGATGCTACGTCCATTATTTTAACAGTCTATGCTTTGAGATAGGCAGTCCATTACAGTATGATGGATTCTGTTTTATATCAATGCCTGTTGTTCTATTTTTGTCAAAGGTATTTTATCATTGTATGGTAATACAGTTGAAACTGCACACTCATTTAAAAGTCTACTGCTGACTTATGTGTTTATGTGCTGGCCAAAAATCTAAGTTGTGAGAGTTGGCTGCCACATAGCATTACAATCATGAGCTACAGTATGCTGTGGTAAAATCAAACCCAGAAGATACAGACTAAGCAAACATGGACATTGTGCTTGATAGGACAGTTGTCCATTGTCATTTTTGTAAACAAATATGATAATAGGATAACCTAAACACCCTCTGCCTACAGGACTAGCCTCACTGGTGTCATAGAAGAGTCGATACAGAATCTTCCCAGCGCTCTGACTTTGACTCTAAATTGTGCGCTGAAGGTCAGTGTTCCTTCACACCCTACAGCTCCCGACCTGTGTCTTAGCAGATGAAGAATCACTCCATTTACACTCTAAGTCTGTTCAGCCACTTTAGTAGAAATCAATGTACTTCAGCCCAGAGGGGATCAACGCTCTGCAGTCTCTGCCTTTCTGACCTACAAATGACTACTGTGCTACCCCCAGCGGCATGTCACTGTTTATGTATGTGCTCTGTGTGCATGCCGGTGGGTACAACAGTGTGACAAGAAGACAAAGAGACATAGATGATAATACTATTAATAATAATAATAATAATAATAACAATAAACTAATCAGGTGCCCTTCATTTTTTGCACCGGCAGGAGAGGTGGTGGCGGTGGTGGATCATATTCTGCTTGAACTTAGTGCTGCACAATATTGAGATATATTGGAGAAAATCAAATATCAAGACATGTTTGACCAAATACATTGATGTCGATACTGCGGCGATATTGTATGGGTGACTATTGGTGCTTTCACACAATATTAACACAATGATAGTTTTGATAAATAATCACCCATTATGTGGATATAATGACTAAGTGGGTAAAGGAAAATTATAAAACAGCTACTAAGTCTGGTTTCAGTTCAGACTATGACATCACTTTACTGTGATGCAGCCATTAAAACCAGGAAAGACAACACTTGTGTCATATCACGATATTACGATATCCAAAATTTAAGACAATATCCAGCCTCATATATCGATGTTGATATATTGATATATTACTACTTGAACTAAGTTATTCATTGTCACTCTCCCTCTCTCTCTCTCTCTCTCTCTCTCTCTCTCTCTCTCTCTCTCTCTCTCTAAAGGAACCTGTTATACAGCCTTCCAGAGAAGACTCCTCAGTTTTCCATCCTCAGGTTCTCAAAGGAAGCTGTACTGCATTGCAACGTCTCCAGCAAAGCAGTCAAACACAACTCTGCAGAGAAGGAAGTGCTTTGCCACAGCACCCTGAACCAGTCTCTGTCTCTCATCCTTAGGGCCATCCACTCGGCGGAGAGGCTGGTGTGTTTTGGCTTGAGCTTGTTTGAAAATTACCCAAATGACACAATATGATCTGGGCTGACACAGACCCATCAGTGAGCTTGGATGCACTCAAGAGCAAAACTTGCCACTGATCTAGTCAATAAAGTTTAAATACATTGCTAATATTAAAAACACAATTGAGCCTCTTCCAAAACTTAATCTTACTCATTGTACATCGTTAAGAATCAGAGAGAACCCAAACACTAAATGAGTTTTGAGAGGGCTCAACAGAAAACTGATTCAAACTCTCACCCCATAGCATCATCCATTTACTCCCATCATTCCACACTTTCTCAATAACCGATATTGAACAAATATGAATACAATATGCAGTCCAGAATAAAGGGAGAATTGTTTTTCGAATGATTTTTATATCAAGGGTTGTAAAAAGGTTTTCTGATTGATGAATGTATTGAAACTAACTTGTTGCACACTAGCTCCTAGATATGCAAATAATATTGACACAATGGGGTCCTTTAAATTGCACTATACCCTCTATCAATGAAAGCAGACCAGCAATAAAAGGCATAAGATTATGATTAATTTTAGTTTTTTAATTATTTGTCCTTCACCAGACACTAGCTCTGTTGTCTAGAAAACTTTATCCAAACAAATCCCAGCACAGGAGATTTTTAAGAAAATGTAAAAGCACCAATTCAGAATTTGTGATACTAAGGAAAATGTAAAAAAAAAAAAAAAAAACTGAATTCTGTCTCTACAGGTGAAGCCATGTTAGAGAAATAAAAGTGTTTACTTGTGTCCAGACACTGGGAGACAGGGGTAAGCTGAAAAGAAAACCTTGACCATGTTTTGGGGGTTGGTCGATGTCACTTTGTGACGGTATCTGTTGTTTATAGTTTCGTGTGTCCCTAAAGGGAATTTTTTTGTATTTCATAGCCTGGGTCTTACTCTCGTAAGCCATTCTGGCTAACTTTGCACTCTCCACGGACATTGTGGAGATACGGAAAATGTAACTACGGCAAAACAAGGTATATCTGGAAAAGCAGCTTCCTAAGACTTTCCAAATAAAAATTTCCATTTGTTCCAGCTAGCTGGCTAACCAAACAGCTAGCTTGGGTAGCCAGCAAGTTGCCCTGGAAGTAAATCCCTTTGCAGTTATCTACAATAGCTAATCCGTGGGGGAAACTTCTCTGTTTTGTTTGGACAAGTGTTGGACAAATGATTTATGTTAAATGAAATTGGAAAGCTTAAGGAGGCTCACGCAGCTCAATATACGTTGTTCTGTCCGAGTTGTGTTTCCTATTAACCTCCATATTAACTTACATTGTAGCTTGCTGCAGTGATCTTGCTTAATACTGGACCAATTTCAAAGATTGATAAATGAGGCCGCCTGGTTACCAATGCTTTTGGCCTGGCCTGGAGCCCCAAACAACACAAACAGTAACCTGGCAATGTTAGCAGATGGCAAGCTGGTGGGGGAGTATGTCCTTGGTGCTCACACTAGCTTCTCCTGCTGGTAAAACGGGTACAACGCCTCACTGTTAGGTGAGAAGAAGCAGTTGGTGGCTCCATGTGCTTTGTAGGAGGCACATGGTGGATAGTTTATACCTGCGGAGGGCAATGCAGTGACAGAGATCAGCAACTACATATGGGGGACAATGGAGGGAAATGTACAATTAAAAGAAGGCCATTCTTAAGGACATGGTATAAAAGTCTGTTAAAAAGATGGTTATTAAAGTCCTCATTTGAGCAGGGGCATAGCACAAAATTCTGGGCCCTGTGGAACAGGCTTGTGCAAAATTCAGAATTGGCCTCCATTCAATTCATGAATTTGAATTTGAATTTCATTTTTTTTAAAGTGAATAATGTGTATTACACGTTCTTGAGTTGTGACCCTAAAACTGATGATATCAAATATCAGTAGCATAATACCATCAAGAGATGGTTTTCAAAATAAAAGACTGTCTGTCTGTTAACTTACTTGTAGATGCCTTTTGAAATTTGAAGTAACCTTGATGGAGCCACAGACTGGAGCGCTGCAGTGCCTGCATATGGATCTGTGGTTTCCAGGTGTTCTTGTTGGAATTGGTTCTTCAAAATGAACTAGTACATATGACCTTTTAGGCCTGCTATTATTGTCCATGTCGCTGTTATTACAGGTGTCAAATCTATAAATGTTTGTAATCTGAAGTTGTAAGGGACTTCTGAAACTTAAAAAGTCCAGTGTTGACCATCAAATTGTGTAGAAAAGAAGCTATCAAACAAATGTCGACCTCAAATTGTTTGGCAACCATTTAAAATACTTGGTTAAATTAAAGCATTCTGGGAAATGGAGTCATGTTCCATTATGTTCCAGAAAATTACAATTACAATAAATCAAACTTAATTATTTGTTCTGTGAATAGAGCTTTTAATATTCATTGCTGGGGGAAAACATTTCCTAATGTTAATGTTAATGTTAATGTAATCTGTCAACCCAGTCTCACGGCAGTTCGTGAAATGGTCACGTTATTTAATCTATTGATTCGTGTTCACGGCGACGTTTTTCTCGTTTTTTTTTGTGGTGGCAAGCACGAAAATGTAAAGTAATGTATTTCAATACAGGACTTTCACCCGGGAGACCGGGGATCGCGTCCCGCGTGTGGTGTTTTGTTTCCTCGTTGTTTTTTTCCTAAACCCAACCTCCGCCATCCTGTTATTGTTGTTGCGTGTCCCCCAGAGACCGCGGATCGTGTCCCGGGGTGTGACGTTTCCTTTCCCTGTTAATCTTTTCGTGCTGGCCACCATGAAAAAAAAATGAGATTAACGTGTTGTTGTACACGAATCAATAGATAAAAAATAGCGTGACAATTACACAAACTGCCGTGAGACCGTGTTGAAACTGTACAAGTAGTTCAAACTAATAGAATTTATAGAATATGTAATAAATCATATGTGACATATATTGTAAAGCTTCATTGTTAAAAAATTATGTATATGAATTTCTTTGAATTTTTATTGAATTGCATTTCTGCTTCCTTTAATTCAAATTCGAATTGTAATTCTAGATCCTGTTTTTGACATAAATTCAAATTCAAGAATTGAATTGGTATTTAGGAGTCATTCTCAATTCAATTCTGAATTGTGCACAAGCCTGCTGTAGAAAGGCATTCTCTATGGGCCCCTCCCCACATCCACAGCTATTCAGTCTAGCATCTTTTAGGGCCCTGGGTACTCAGTCCCCTTTCCACCCCCAGTCCGACACTCCTGCATTTCAGACAAAAAAATGTAGCATGTAGCATTCATAACAATCTTACAGAATAAATGAGGTGAAACCTTCCAATGTTTTAGCATACACAAGTGAAGATAAACAGCAGAATGAGCATCACAACAAACAGTAATTCCAGCTGGAAGCATTAACAACCATTACGCGCTGTTTGACAACTGCACTCTATCTCCACTTGTCATTCTCTACTATTTCTTCGATGTCTGTGCTACTCTCTGCAAACTCAATGTTTTAAGTGGCAAGAGTCGGTTGTATCTCTCTGCCTTCTCTCTGTCTTTATTCTCCTCACATTCTCTAACTAATTAACGCCACCATCCAGCGATCTCGCTCGTCGTGCAGCAGTTTGCTCTGCTCATGACAAGACATTTAGGAGTCTAAGGCTGACATGATGGCTTTAATATCCTGCACAGGCCCAAAGAGACCTGAGCAATACGTTTTTTGTTACTGCTTAATACCTTATTAACATTGTGAAATGGTATTTAAAAAAAAAAAACCTTATTATTGCGAGGAAGAGCAATAGTATATGTTAGTTTATGGTTCTCAAGCTGCAAACCACAGATCAGCAGCTTTAGCAATCCTTTCAAAGTCCAGGAAGTCATGATTCAACATTTATATTAAAAAAAACTATTGGTAAGTGGGGCTTCAGGTTTTTTTGTAGTTAGGCATGATGTTTGCTAGAATAGTGTTTTTGTGAAAAGAAGTGAGTAAAGTACTATTTTATAATATGAAAAAAACAATGTAATACCTTAATTTATTTGTAATAGTTTAAATGTGATAAACTTTTTAAGCATGATGGAAGGGTGGGAGGGCATGGGATGGGCTAAGTAGTGCAGCTTGTAATTTCTTATTAAATCTGAATTTTGTAAAGTTAACACACTTTTGAAATGTTCGGAGAAACGATTGAGGATAGAAAGACACCAACATTATCTACAATTGCTTCTTTACTTTCCCAGATAATCTGTTTATTGTAGTGCTTCCACAGTCATAATGATGCTTTCAAATACGTCATTTTTTAGTCTCGAACATGCGGTTTTTTTCTATTACTTACATCTCAATTTGCAGGAAAGATTTGATACACATTTTGTAAGGTAAATTGTCAATTTGTATTTGATTGTCGAGTTTGTAAATAAGCAGACATGCAATACTGATTTTAGAAAATGAAAGCTTTTCAGGGATCAAACATATAAATGCTCATTGCTTTAAATCATGTGCCTTTTATAAACAAAAAAATGCTTTAATTTCAAAATAAAAATGTCAAACTGTAGGCTATACCAAAAATTGATCAAGCTCCAGATTTCCATTTTTAGAATCAGATCAATTACCCACCACTGTGTTGTTATTGTACATGTGGTTTTCACTATAACTAGTTGATGCTTGCATTAAAGTCCATTCCGACTGCACGCACAGTGAATTTCAGTGGCGTAGTTAGCTAGCTACAGCTAACCAAGCTTCAGTTTGTGCATTGGCTGCTTGTGGTTAAATAAACACGGACCGCAATAACACTACAACCTTTGAAATTGCACGAATAAGGCAAGGTGAAATGTTGTCTTAAATTGAATCTGAACGCACCTTTACGTTACAAATAACAAGAGGCTTTGAACAAAACAAAATAATGATACTGTGTCATATAATTCCAGAAATTAAAAATGGCCCAGGTGCTTGAAATTGACATAATAATGTTGGCTAAGTGTTTTTAAAAATTGTGCATGTCAGTCACCATTTCCAGGTCTGAAGTCCAATTGATTTCAAATCACCGTCTTGAACATTTCAAACAGTTTCCCATTTGAGAGAGAAGTTCCGTTGTTGGTTGGTCTTTGTACATTTTATAAAACCAATGTAGATTGTGTATTGTCTAATGTTGAGACATAGCCTACTGTATAATGAGTGTGTCACCGTGACACAAAACTTAACACACTGTCAGCAGCACCTAGATGACATGGCAGACTATCCTGGCAGACATGTACCTGACATGCTGTCAGTAAAGTCTGACGATCACCGATTTCTGTATCAGTCAACCATGTAAGACATTGCTGCACACAATGTAGCACTGACACAAATAGCAATATGTGGCACATTACTTACTTACAGATTTCTGATATGTTGAAAAGTGAATTTGATCCCACTTGGCCTGATGTGTGACAGTAGGACAAGTCTGCGTCACAGCATGCTTCGGTTTTGTTTTACACTTGCATGATAATATTGTACATCCACACAGAACTTCATCATTACTCACTCATTATTGTGCTTTGACTACATCCTTGTACTGTATGTTAAACTGTTGTACATAAAGATTTAAAGTTGTTCTCAACCTTTTTTTTGCTTAAAAATGTTTTATTATCTCTTGTCTTGTGTGAGTTGGCTTCATCAATGACTAATGGTAATCTAGAGGTACAGGCCTTCACTGCTTTAATGTGAGAAAAGCATAACATTACATAAATGTGATGATTTGATTGCAGTACAAAAGTCATCATTGCACAACTAGGGACTAAAGAGGTCTCAATTCACAGGATGAAAAATACTTGACTTGGTTCAGGCTGGTTCAGGTTCTCATGAACCATACGTTCATATATCTACGAAACGTTAAGCACTGTAATCTGTAAGCATTCCACGTATTTTTTTGCTGTATGCACCCCAATGACTGCTGCTGTATAAGAACACTATTGGCCGCATTCACTTCCAGGGGAAAAAGACTTTAACCTTGGAAATGTGTGTTCTTTGGGAGTGTTTTAATCCAAACCACTATCTTTTTCTTAAACTTAACAAGTCGTTTTACTGCCTAAGATTAACTGTCATCGTGCCATATTGCTCACTATTTGTCGCCTAAACTTTACCGTAATGACCGGCAACTTGCAGTGTCCAGACGCCGCTTGCTAGTTTTGTAGGCTATCGTACGAATTAGTGTGCCTACATTTTCGTACTATATCATACCCGTTCATGAGAATGTGTTGCTTGGTTGAACCATGAGCTGTTTACTATGTACAGTTATTTATTTGAAAATGTGGACGTTTAGGTTGATTTTTAAAAGAATAACACAACTGGAAACTGCTGTATTGTGGAATTTGCACAAAATTGTGAATGTTCTCTGTTATGTTTCTGTTTCAAATGAATTCTCCAAACCTTTGCGTTTACCCAGAACTAATGCTCACATGACACTCTATTATTAGTTTTCTGAATTGTACTTAAAAATAAAACCAATTGAAAATGTCTTGTTTGAAAATCTGTGAAACGTTTTAAAATGTGACTTTTGAATATAAGATGACTCTGACTCTCAAATTGAACACTGTTATTATTATTATTTTAATCATCTGATGATTCAGTATGGCCTGGTTTCTGTATGCATGACATGATTACTTCGGTAGCTTAAGCAGGGATTTTTCTGGCATGTTTTTTTGTCCTCTAAACTGTTCAAGTTTTGAATATTTAATGCAATAAAGAACACTTAAGCACCTGTCTATGTTCCTTCTGTCACAGACAACTGTAAAGACAATTCAAAAGGACATGCTGTACATTTGTTGTTTTCCCCTCCACTGGGCGTGGCTTTCAGAGTATGACCCCAATGTGCTCTGTCTCTTTAATTACCGGCTCGCTCTACATTATCCCGCCTATTACATGGCTTATGACACGGCTGTTCATACAGAGATCACCCACTGATAACGCCTGCCTTCCGGTCAGGACGGTTAACTTTACCGCTGATGAGCATTGCTCTCCGGCGGAAGCCAGGTCGCCCCAGTAAGCTAAACAGTTTGCCATTAGCGCTGTTAGTGATCCACGTTTCCCTCATGTAGGTATGAGCACTGTATGAGCACAAAGTGATTTAAAAACAATTTTATTTTAAAAATGGTCTAGAGCAGTGATTCCCAACCAGGGGTAGGCCTGAACACTACATGTTGCAGTTATGTAGGAGAAAACTGCACGAGTTTAAACAGGTAGTTAAAATTATTGACTAAACAGTCCCTCCAGAAAAACGCGATTATGCGATCGCATAATTCAATGCATAATTAGCCAAAGTCGGCATATTTATGCGGGGGGTGCATTTTTTCAAATACGTCGCACTTTCGCCGCATAAATTGCCGATTTCCGCGCAAAATATGCGGGGCTTGCATGAAAAAGTCACATTTATTTTAGCAGAAAGTTGAAAAATGTTGCGTTTACTTCACACAAGAGCAGCCATTTTCCCCTGTTGCCATGGGAACGTTATGAAGTCACGTAATTACGCGACGTGAACATCATCGAAAAGCTGCAAACCCCGCGATGAAGCCATGATGAAACCGCAGTTTTTGCAAGTTCCCACAATGTCATCGCATAAAATTGCATAAATATCCCACATATTCCATCGCATTTTTTAAGAAAACGTGCCGCATAATCAAGGATTTTTGCCCTCAACAATCACAAAAAAAAGTAATGGTTAAAGCTAGTGCGCAGTTTCTGCCGTCCCCATGAGAAATTCTAAGTAATGACAACAAAACTGTCGGCGCGTTCACATGATACAAGCCTTCTGTGACCGCACAACCCCCTCCATGCAGTTGCTAGCACGGAGGATTAAAAAAACACGATGGACTCTTCAGAAGAGGTAATTATCTTCACTCAAGTTTCTGACGACACAATCTTCTGAACATAGCCATACTGAGAAATACAGAGAGAGGTTTGTGGTCCTGATAGTCTTAATTAGCTTTGTAGTAACTCATTTGGCAATGGCTTGAATGTAACGGACGTTCATTAATATCAAAAAGTTACCCACTAAAGCTTTAAACAGTTCAAATAAACGAAGTACTGAATAAACGGTTGAAATTGTTAGCTAAAAGTAACGTTAGTGGATAAATGGTCAAATATTCAGTTTCATTCTAAGTAGTAGTAGCATAGTAGACTATTATTAGTTTGATTGCTGACCAAACCAACCTTAATATTGATAGTTCAAACTTAACAATATCCACTTTTACATAATGAATAGGGTTATACATTTGGAAAATACATTGGTAATTGATGAAGGGTGAGTTTCTTTAGACATGGCTGTGGGGGTAAATCAAACCAAAAAGGTTGGGAACCACTGCCCTAGAGTCTGTGATCAGAACTCCGTCCATGTCAACGGTCTGTTATACATTGCAAAAGTCTGAAATACAGACCGTAGAATGTACGTAATAAGCAATAATAACACCCATTTAATAGACTACTTACATTCGAAAAGGGTGGACTACACCACACCTGTCAGAGGTGCAACAGAGGTGCACATCTCTGGAATTAAGTTACTCTTAAAATATACTGTACCAGCCTTGGATTATTTTTTCACAGCCTGTCTTTACTTGACAAACTATCCACTTTAGTACTCATCAGTGGTAATAATTTGATAGTTGCTCATTATAGCTTGATAAATATCTTGTTAAAATGAGAAACTCCTTTTGTTATAATAAGAAACGGAGCAATTTGATATGTGTGGAAGATAAGTAACATAATAAAAATAGGAATACATATAAATGAGAAATGTAATTAAAAAATATAGTCTATATAATAAAATATTATCAATTATGTAATAAAATGTCACTTATGAGCCCCCATACTGTAGTTTCCTGTCATTTCTGAGATGTTTTTATGGAGCTTTGTGGGACCATTAAGGTTTATTCCACCTCATGAGTTGCAATAAAAAATGTAAATGAAAAGGACTGAATTTGTGTACTTCTGTCTAAACAAATAGCCTTATAGCCTACTTTCTGGTTTCGTAAATTGAAGTCCCTATAGGTGTTGCACATAGTCGCCTGTATAATATAAGCTGTGGCTGTTGTATTTGCCCCAAGAGACTGCTTCCTGTCTGTGCTCATTTTAACCGTGAATGTTTAATTAGAGACTGTGCTGAAGCTGAATGGTGCTCATCTTCAAACACAGAGCATTGCGGATGATTAATCGGGCGCCTGCAGCATCCAGAGGACCGTGCGCGTCCACGCGTCGCGAAAGAGAGTGAAAGAGGAGGTGAAGGAGGGGGGGGGGGGAGAGATAGGGTAATGAAAATGATGGCGACCGATGCAGAGGAGATAAGAATCCAAACAAGCCCCTGTCCCATCCCCGACAACAGTCTCAGCACTCTGTCCATCAAAATTACGCGGAAAAACCAAGATAGACACTGGAAGTTGCGGTTTATTTACCTGCAGTGCTGTGAGTACCGACATACATCACGACGTTTACAGCCAAACACCAGCAGGCTAACGTTCACTAGCCTGGTCAGAACATATTGGAAATGTGCTGCCACACTAGATTTGCCGACATTTGGTTCGTCACGACAACAGAATACATGTAGCCTACACATATATAACATTAGAAGAACCGAAATTAATGAAGGCATTTAACGTGTTACGAAGGAGTGTAGGGGCTGGACCGGCACGTGTTTTGTCGAATACTGTTCCCCCGTCGATATGATTTCCCCCTCCCTAAACCTGAACCAAACTCCGTAATCACGGATGGGGGCGCTAATCATTTTAACAGGAGGGAAACACTAACGTTACAACACCGCCATACAACGCTCGCGAGGACTAACGTGTGTGTGTGTGTGTGCGTGTGCGCGTGTGTGTGTGCGTGCGTGCGTGCGTGCTTGTGTGGGTGTGTGTGTGTGTGTGTGTGTGTGTGTGTGTGTGTGTGTGTGTGTGTGTGTGTGTGTGCGCGCGCGTGTTTTTTTGCTCATACTGCAATAAAGATACCAGTACAGGTAACATACCTACCAAAACATGATCTTCGATGAATCATTCGGATTTACCATTTAATTCGGCATGCATTTATTAAACCGACAAGCTCAATTATCTCATTTTTTTTTAATTACTAACGTCATGCTCCTGTGTTTCCAAAAGTTGACATTGTATTGAAGTAGCTTACTGCCGCTGGGTTTTTCCCGTCAATAATATCTGATTATTGTTTGCTAACACGAAACATAGCATGCTGTCGTTAATGTTCTCAAACAAGCTAATGTCCCTATCAGTAAAGTTTATTACCTACAGGCTAACTTAATGGCAAATGGGCTATCAATATAATATGGCAGTTAAAGGAGAAACAGAGGAATAAATGAAGAAGCTGATTAATTAGCTTTCAGTGACAGTTCTCTCAAGCTAAGCTACTTTTACAATTATGCTGCCTACTGCTTTTAATGTGTCTTTAGTTTTACTTGAAGGGCGAGACCATTATTTATTTATTTTTTAGGTTTTTATATCATTCTATAGCCTCCCAGTAGTGTTCCTTATGGATTCAAATCCAAACATTCACATTTTGGTGTTTTAGCGTCCCAAGCCCTTCTAAAAACCTGATGTAGGTTTTTGTATGATGACATTGCTTCAGTACAGTAACATTTGCAGAAGCAGACAGGAAGCTAAACAATGTACTGCTGTGGATGCCACGTTAGGTCGAATCCTAAAGTCACACAATAACAAACTTTGGTTCACCTAATAGCCCTATTCACAAGGGATTAGTATTACCTGGTGACCTCATTTGTAATAATTGTGTAGGTTGTCTGTGATCATAATCCCGTGTGAATCGGCCATGTCTGTAATTTGTAAAGTAAATATTACCCCGTAAATGACCTAACATATTTCGCCGAACACCGAGGTCCTGTGATAATATTAGTCCCGTGCGAATCGACATGTCTGTGATTTGGCGGGGTCTTTTATCCTTTTTTTCAAGGCTTTTGTATGCTATGCACCTTTTTATCCCTCTCGCGATGACGGATATTGGATCGCGGGGGGCTGCGGACGTCGCCTTTCATGGCCTACCTAGTCTGGACCACTGCCCGTCCAGAGACCTCCCTCCCCGAGTCGACGCGCTCCCCGCGACATCGTCCGAGGGCTTACAGTGATGCTGTATGGGTGCTGCCGCGGTGGGGATGATAATGTATGCACCTCTGGTAGACTCCAGTGTTTTTCCTGGGTTTGTCAAAGACTTAGGTACGCATATTTGGCTGAGGGGTTTAGGGGTCCTCCCTCAGAAAATGTCTTCAAGGACAGAAAGTGCACTTTAGAAATCCCTCTCCCTGCCAGTGTGCAGTGTGTTTAAAAATAAAATACATTGTGTGCAATGGGAAAAAAAGTTGTTTTTTACCCAGACATTTCAAAATAATAAATTTTAAAGCTGTAATTGTGATTACGCAATACCGTGAAACCGTATTTTCGCTGAAGGTTATCATACCATCAGAATCGTTTACTGGCCCATGCCTACTGGAGACCAAACAACCGAGTATCTGAGTGTCATTTAGTTAAATTTGATCATAGACTGTAATATTTACAGTCTTATGATTTTGATGCTCACATTGATTTTACATTAATTTGGCTTAGGTGGTGCCAAAAAAGGGTTGGGTGCTGCACCTAAGCCTTATAATGGTAGGGAATACCCTGACCTCTACCGGGCCTAGCCCAAAAAAATACGGAACCGTGGTGGCATTGCCCTGGCCGTACCCAACTCTCGGGGTACAGATATGTCAGTGAATTCAAGTAAAAGCAGGCTTTGCTTATCACATGCGAATGCGCCACACGAAACTCAGATGTAGGGGGGTAATTTCTAAATCACAAAATGTCCCCAGATGATACTAATTCCGTGCAAATATGGCTCAAGTCACACAATGATCCAATCAGCTCTAGCATCTCCTGTGTTCTGCAAGGTAAAAGTACTGTTTTTGTCAAAGGAGTCTGGTGGCTTTGAATAGTGATATGCTGTGGGCGGGGTACCAGCTAAATGAATTTTAGCCACATAAAAAAGGACCACCTAAAAAAATCTAAATCAGTTTAAGTTTACACTATATTTAGAATGTTTTCTGAAGCGTCACATTAATTTGTCAGCTGTTTGGTCAGAGTGAGCAACTCCTTCAGCTGTACGGCTTCCGTGAAGGCTGCTCCCGTGTATCCTTGCCTATAGCTCCTTGGCGATCCCTCCTCAATGCTCGCTCCTCGCTCCTCGGGGCAGAAATAAAAGCTTTGAGACGGCCTTCACTAAGGACAGTGAGAACAACTTCCGGTTCAGCCAAGATCGAGGCGCTATTAGATAAGGGAACTGGGATGTACCCAATAAATAGGAAGCATGAAATGACGCTTGGCAGTGGACACCGAGCAGCTACAACTGCTTGTCCCACCTCCTTGGCGACCTATGAACTTGACGACAGCACATGATAATCGGTGGGGGGACTGGTCGGTGTCATACTTGTAGTGTTGCTACTCTTCCGTTGAAGACACACCAAGAATTTATGGCACTATGTCTGTCTAGTCTGACACAGTGACTGTCGTGAAAGACAAAAATATGTGTAATCTGATCGTGGCATAAAAGGGTTAAAGTTTAAGACGAAAAACTGGACAAAACCTAAAAACAAGTTCAGGTCTATTTTAATGCTGTCCGGTCTTTTTGTCTGTCTGTCTGTTTATCTGTCTATCTGTAACACAAGTTATTGAGTCTGACTATATTACATGCCTCGCCAGCTGTGAGAACACAGACAATACAAAAAAGATTATGATGACATGTCTAATTACTGACGCCATATGTCCCGCAGCCATCTTTAGCGGGGTGGTGGGACAGCACAGAAGAAGATTGATAAGAGAATCATGAAACATTTTCAGGCTGATTCAAAATGACAGCTTATTTCTAGTGATGATGGGAGGTCCGTGGAGTGCAAGTGATGGATTTGAATGCGACAGAAAAGTGACCTGCCTCATCAATACAACTATCAACATGTGGTGACAGAGCGGCGGTTAATGGTATTTATTGTCATCACAATAAAGGGTCTGTCAGCTGTCTTGCAGTGTATAGGAATGAACTGTCTGGAAATAAGTAGTGCATGCATGAAAGCTTTAGCATCAAAGTAAGTCTTTAGAAAGACCTTTTTTAATTGAATGCTGTTTTCAGAGTACATTACGTTTCCAAAGGTATGACATTAATGTACCATTGACATTAATATTAATTATTACCTCCGCTATGGAGGCTATGTTTTGGGTTATGTTGGTTTCTTTGTTTGTCAGGAGGGGTTACGGAAAAACTACCAGCCCAATTTTTATAAAACGTGGTGGAAGGGTGTAGCAATAGTCAAGGAAGAACCCATTATATTTTTGGAGGGGATCCGAAACACGAGGCGGATACACAAATAATTTTTCACTCACATTAATGTTGCGAGATAGGGCATTTGTGATTTACTCATGTGGTGTCGGAATAATCGGAAAACTTATTTCACGACTGGGAAAATTGAAGCATGAAAACCATCTTGTTATCACAAACTTACCAAGTTATAAAGTGATACTGATTGCGTGGCAGTAATATTCTGAATAGAGAACAGTGTGCACTTTCCATCATTCCAGTTGAGTTAGTGGTAACGAATGATTGTGTATGGCAGATTGTAACGTAAAGTATGAGCTGTTTTTTATAAGTCGCCAACAACAGAAAGTGTAGTTTAGAAATCCCTTTCCATGTCAGTATGCAGTGTGTTTCATAATAAAATACATTGTGTTCAATGGAAAAAAGTTTTTTACCCAGACGAGGCAGGACACGTTTAGTTGGTTGTGTGAGAATGAACGATCTCAGAGATGATGTGGGCAGTGTTGAGAAATGTATTTCATTCTACAACTGTGAGTAAATTGAAAAAGCAGATGGATCAGTAGAGGGGGACCAGTTACAATGAACGCTCAGCTGAGATATCTAAAGTTTTTTGAGTTTGTGCTGGCTGTTGGTAATGTGGGTTTTGCATTTTACCTTCCACTGCAATCCTGCCTACATCTGCTTTTTTAAACCTTCCCTGACCTGGAAATTGAAGGTGTCAATCAAAATCTTTGGTAATTTTCACACAGCCTTTAAAAATTGCTGTATAGTTGACTCAACACCTCTTTGACACAGTATCAATAACTCATAGATTGTTTTGTTTTTTATTACTGACATTTATAAAATCCAGATTTATGAGAGTATGACATTAGACTTGCAACTCTACTTTGACTGGACGCCAGTGGCTCATGACTTCATCACATTGCAGTCATATCATTGAATCAGACTCTCTTCATTTTAATTATTATATATATATATATATATATATATATATATATATATATATATTTATTAGAGATGCACCGATTGCAACTTTCTAGGCCGATTCCGATTTTCTTTGAGTTAGGCCAGCCAATACCAATTTTAGCCAATTCCGATTTCATTTTTTCCAACCACTTTACAGCACACACAAATATTTATTTTCTATCTTTTCTTTAATTGAACATTTTGCACAGAACATAGAAACAACTTTGAACAGATAATGGATCACTATAAAATAGAACTATATAAAATTCACACACATCTAAAGAGCAATGTTAGAACCATTTCCTTCTTTTCACATCAAATATCCAACTAAAAAAATGTGATTTTGGTTTTTGGTGTCGTCCCTCCACGCCCTACTCTTTCCTTGCAGGTGTTGCATATTGCAAACTTGTTATCTTCTGCACACACGCTGAAGAATTTCCAAACAGCTGACATGTTGCAGGTTAATTCACGAGGTTCCCTACATGTGTGAGAATAGCGCGGACACGCGTGACACGCGGCGGAAAAGTTGAGAGAAAGGAAAAAGAGACTGTGCTGTCGCGTCAGTGTGTGCGTGCGTCCTTGAGAACTGTAACTCGTATAACTTATGTTGTCAGTTAATTGTAGCATTGACCGGCATGAAATCGGCATATGTCAGACTGACCTGCCGGTCGCCGGTCATGGCCGAGCATGTGAAAACCGGCCAATTCCGGTCACCGGCCGGTCTATCGGTGCATCTCTAATATATATATATATATATATATATATATATATATATATATATATATATATATATATATATATATATATATATTTTTTATCTATTCTGAAGAGTACCTGTTTGTGGTTATTTGCGCTATTTGTGGTGGTTTTTTTCTTCCTATGTTTTTGTGTCTAAGTGACTCATGGGAACAACAATCTTTGACATTGGTCCAGTATTAAGCGAGATCACTGCAGTCGGCAGCGGCGAAACAAGCTACAATGTAAGTTAATAGGACAATTATCCATCTTGTATTTACCTTCACAAAAGTGCTCTTTTTGCCACTGACAGGCTCAGATTAGGAAATAATAAAAAGTGTCTGACAACATTATGGAAAGGATCCCTTCAGAGATAGACCTTTAAAACCTCTTTGAGACCTTTCTGTTTAACTAGAAACAGCTCTGAAGTTGCTAGCGCTAAACCCACCAGACTCCATTTAAAAAATACTTTTAGTGTGTATAGAGCCAACATATTTTCACATGTAAATCGATAAACTATGTGTTTATTTCAACCAAAACTAGCGTTGTGATGGTTGAATGAAATGTATTTTATGATGCTAAAATTACTGTTTATTTACATGGAGTCTGGTGGCTTTAGCGAATGCAATTTCACAGATGTTTTTATGTTTTAAAAAAGGATCTTACTCTTTAACAGAAAGGTTGACCTCCTTAGAAATCCTTTCCATAATGTTGTCAGACACTTAGAATATTAATCGGAGCCTGTCAGTGGCAAAACAAGCACTTTTGTGAAGGTAAATACAAGCTGGACAATTGCCCTATTAACTTACATTGTAGCTTTTTTCATCCTTGCAGACTGCAGCGAATACTGACCAATGTCCAAGATTGTTGTTCCCATCCGTCACTTAGACACAAAAACATAGGAAAATACGGTCCAGGTTAAAAAAAATCAGTAGTTACCCTTAGGTTGGTCTGAATTTTGCGCCTTTCTTAATACTTTGATTGATCTGACCAAGCTCTGTTTGTCTTTCTAGATTTCTTGACAGTTGCAACAATATTGGGAACTGGAATCTTAGGTGAGTACTTTTATCTTTTTACTCAAGATACAGAAATCACAAAAGTTAACCGACAGTCCAAAAACGTCAATATCACACACATACTAGTAGAAACGTTGGTGGATTTGGGGAATACACTTCCTGTTTGTATTTGTTGCACAAAAAAAATTACACATTACGTCTGCAGAAAACTGACCAATTATAATTCCAGGAAAACATACCTGTAGAGCAGTAACAATTTCAAATTTTGCTGTACAATTCATTGTCTCAGTAATAATTGTGATAAACAATATAATTGTCTCTTTCAGTCAAATTTAAAAAAAAAAAAATATAGATATATATATAAAACATATGTTGGTTATGTCCCTGTTATGTGACCCAGATAATGTAATAACAGATATACACAGCCTATGAAGTAAACAACGCCTCTTTATTATCATCAAACATGTTTTCTAACTGTATTCCCCTTTTGTCATTTGTGTTGCTGTGAACCTGTATAGGGTCAAGTGCCAACAACTTACAATTGAAATAATATTTAAAAAAAGATATAGTCCGACCAATAATCACTTATATAATAAAAATGTGACATATCTAAACAAAATCAACAATTACCAGTCATACGCCTTAAAGCTTTAGTGCGTAACTTTTTGATATTAATAAACGTCCGTTACATTTAAGCCATTGCCAAATGAGATGCTACAAAGCTAATTAAGACTATGAGCTCCACACAACTCTCTCTGTATGGCTATGTTCAGATGATTGTGGCGTCTGGTGACTTTCCTGCGCAGAAACTCGAGTGAAGATAATTACCTCTTCTGAAGACTCCATCATGTTCTTTTAATCCTCCATGTCCTCCTTGGCTACTAGCAACTGTGTGGAAGAAGTGGGGGGGGCAGTGTGCAATCATGTAAGGCTTGTATCATGTGGACGTGCTCATGGGGGCAGCAAAAACTACGCACTGTAGCTTTAAGACCTTAGCTAATGAAAGCAATTAATTGCGGTTAAACAAAGAAACCACGATTATGTAAATAAATTGACAATTAGACAATTATGTATAAATTGTTACAGGCCTACATACCTGACGACTAGTTTGAATAAGGGAATACATTTGATGAAATAAAAAAATCCTTTTTTATTATTTCTAACCCTTTTGCAACATTGTTGATTGTTCGAGATAAATAATAAAATGAAATGACAAAGAATATATATAAGAATATAAGATTGAAAACAAATACTTGATGATGAGGTAGAAGTCCTGTCTCTTTTGTCCTATTCCCTAAACAGTTAGGAATAGGACAAAATAACTGTCCTGAAAATATACTGTTGAGTAGAATTAACATCATTGGTATTATAAGGTAATTGCAGTGAAATGTGTGTGTATAGGCATGTTTGACTCAACTAATATGATGGTGAAAACTTTGGTGAGCTAGGCCTATATTTATTCTTTCTACAAGACCACCTTTTTATAATATCAGTTAATGTTGAACATAATTAAGGCTCTGTCCATCTCTTGGTTTTCATTGGCAGAGCAAATTTAGCTGTGGTTTATGAAGTGTAGTTAACACCACAGGTTTTTTTGTAGAGGTGGAAATTACATGGGACATTACATTTAACTACTTTGTTTTGAGCAGGGTCTTCATGTAGTTCCACAAAGGTGGAGCCCTGCCAAGTTAATACTTGTTGAATCACTTAAATCCCATATTGAAATCAGCCCATATCCATAAAATGTTATGGTACGTTTAATCCAGAGTGGACAGGAGTGCTGTGAGAGAGAAAAACGAGTAGAGACAGTGATAGACAGGCAGGTAGATACGCTGAGAAAAAGTCAGACATGCCTTCAAATCAAATTCACAAACAGCTCCACCTCATTTAAATTTCTAGGTCTTCCAGTAACGATAGCCCATGCTGGACTGGTGCCTTTCCTCGTCTCCTTTCTCATTGGCTTCTTTGTCCAGGTAAGTAATTCATAGCCTCAATGGACTCGTATTTTCTAAAAAGACTGGCATGGTCTATGGGAATGTAAGATACTGTTAAGTCACCTTGATTTTACTATTGATACATTTGTTGTGCTTTTATTGTTTTTTTGTTTTTTTTTAAATGTTTTGTAAGGTGCCCTTGGGTGTCTTGAAAGGCGCTGACAAATAACATGTATAATTATTATTACTGTGAAATAAGCACAAATTAGTCTCAACTGTCTCTAAAATGAGATCCTTCGAAATTATCATATGCATATACAGATGCAGTTATTATAACGAAGATTACCCATTCACTTCTAGTTAGTAAGACTATTGGAGCTTGCCCTAATGCCTTTAACTAGCGATATGGCAAAATCAAATATTACGATATTTTTAACCAAATACATCAATGTCGATATTGCGGCGATAGTGTAGGGTTGACTATTGGTGCTTTCACAAAATATTATAGAGAGTTTTAATAAATAAGCAACAATAATGTGGATACAATGACTAAGTGGGTAAAGGCAAAAAATAAAACAAGCTATTAAGTCTGGAAAATTACATCGCTTTACTGTAATGCAGCCTTTAAAACCAGGAAAAGACAACACCAATCATGCTGCAGTTGCTCGTCATCGAATGCAAAACTTAAATGCATTATGGGTAGAGATGGTCCGATACCATTTTTTACCTTCCCGATACTGATTCCGATACCTGAACTTGAGTATTGGCTGATACCGAGTACCGATCCAATACCAGTTTGTTAACGAATCAATCATTAAATTAAAAATGGTCTCAGTGCACTTTACAAACAAAGGAACACAGAAATAACAGACAACAACAAAACAATTGAACAGCATTAAAGCAGCAATAATAAACAATACAAAACCAGCAACACGAGAGAATAAGTGAAAAAAGGTTTGTGAAGGTAGCAGAAAGGATGGTGTGTCATGGTTGGCTGTAATATAATGAGTAGAGGTGGGTTTTCAATCTAGATGTAAAAATGACTACTATGTGAGCTTCTTTAACATGTAGTGGGAGGCCATTCCACAGATGAGGGGCACGGCAGTAGAATGCTCTATAACCAACTGATTTTGTGTTTACGAGGGGAATGACCAGGAGACCAGCATCAAGGGAGCGGAGAGTGCGTGCCGGTGTATATGGTGTACAGGGTTTCCCGCAGAAAATGTGTTAGTTAAGGTGGTAGGGTGGGGTTTGCCGTCAGACCGGTGTTGGGGTTGCCCAAAAATCTAACCCAAAGTCCAATTATTATGGACGCTATCTGTAGGGAAGATCATGGGTAGAAGCTCAGTCTAGGTGCTAGTTCTGGTTTTATCACCAGGTTCACTCAGGTGTGCCGGCCAGAACACCATTTAAAGCCAAATATTCCAGAGTATGAAATGAAGAGCTGATAGATGGTTCTTATTCCGTTTATTTCTTCCTCTTTCTTGTGTGTGTGTGTGAGTTTGAGTGTGGTTTCTATAAAGAGTGAAACAAAATAAAAATAAATAAAGGAAACATATATGAGAGGCCGTATAGGAAGTAATTCATACTTCTGTCTTACACACACTATCATAATCTTGCATATACACCACTATACTCATACACACACACTATTATAATCCTTTTACATGTATGTATGAGAGGGTATAGTCGTGGATATGAGAGTATAGTAGTGTGTGTGAGAGTATAGCATTGCATGTGAGAGTGTATGGTAGTATATGTGAGAGTATAGTAGTGTATGTGAGAGAGAGTATAGTAGTGTATGTGAGAGAGAGTATAGTAGTGTATGTGAGGGAGAGTATAGTAGTGTATGTGAGAGAGAGTATAGTAGTATATGTGAGAGAGTATAGTAGTATATGTGAGAGGGCATATACAGTGGTGTGAAAAAGTGTTTGCCCCCTTCCTCATTTCCTGTTCCTTTGCATGTTTGTCACACTTAAGTGTTTCTGAACATCAAACCAATTTAAACAAAAGTCAAGGACAACACAAGTAAACACAAAATGCAATTTGTAAATGAAGGTGTTTATTATTAAAGGAGAAAAAAATCCAAACCATCATGGCCCTGTGTGAAAAAGTGATTGCCCCCTTGTTAAAACATACTATAACTGTGGTTGTCCACACCTGAGTTCAATTTCTCTAGCCACACCCAGGCCTGATTATTGCCACACCTGTTCACAATCAAGGCATCACTTAAATAGGAGCTGCTTGACACAGTAAGGTCCACCAGAAGATCCTTAAAAGCTACACATCATGCCGAGACCCAAAGAAATTCAGGAACAATTGAGAAAGAAAGTAATTGAGATCTATCAGTCTGGAAAGGGTTATAAAGCCATTTCCAAAGCTTTGGGAATCCAGCGAACCACAGTGAGAGCCATTATCCACAAATGGCGAAGACATGGAACAGTGGTGAACCTTCCCAGGAGTGGCCGGTCGCCCAAAATTACCCCCAAGAGCGCAGCGACGACTCATCCAAGAGGTCACAAAAGACCCCACAACAACGTCCAAAGAACTGCAGGCCTCACTTGCCTCAGTTAAGGTCAGCGCTCATGCCTCCACCATCAGGAAAAGACTGGGCAAAATGGCCTGCATGGCAGAGTTCCAAGGAGAAAACCACTGCTGAGCAAAAAGAACATCAAAGCTTGTCTCAATTTCTCCAGAACACATCTTGATGATCCCCAAGACTTTGGGACAACATTCTGTGGACCGATGAGACAAAAGTGGAACTCTTTGGAAGGTGTGTGTCCAAGTATATCTGGCATGAAGGAACACTGCATTTCATAAAAAGAACATTATACCAACTGTAAAATATGGTGGTGGTAGTGTGATGGTCTGGGGTTGTTTTGCTGCTTCAGGACCTGGAAGACTTGCCGTGATAAAAGGAACTATGAATTCTGCTGTCTACCAAGAGATCCTGAAGGAGAATGTCCGACCATCTGTTCGTGTACTCAAGCTGAAACGAACTTGGGTTCTGCAGCAGGACAATGATCCTAAACACACCAGCAAGTCCACCACCGAATGGCTGAAGAAAAACTAAATGAAGACTTTGGAGTGGCCTAGCCAAAGTCCTGACCTGAATCCTATTGAGATGTTGTGGTATGACCTTAAAAAGGCCGCTCATGCTCGAAAAACCCTCTAATGTAACTGAATTAGGACAATTCTGCAAAGATGAGTGGGCCAAAATTCCTCCAGGACGCTGTAAAAGCCTCATTGCACGTTATCGCAAACGCTGGTTGCAGTTGTTGCTGCTAAGGGTGGCCCAACCAGTTATTAGGTTTAGGGGGGCAATCACTTTTTTCACACAGGGCCATGATGGTTTGGATTTTTTTTTCACCTTTAATAATTAACACCTTCATTTACAAATTGCATTTTGTGTTTACTTGTGTTGTCCTTGACTATTGTTTAAATTGGTTTGATGTTCAAACACTTAAGTGTGACAAACATGCAAAGGAACAGGAAATGAGGAAGGGGGCAAACACTTTTTCACACCACTGTAGTTGGGTATATGAGAGAGAAAGTATAGTTGTGTGTGAGTGATTGTATAGTTGTGTGTGAGAGAGTATAGTTGAAAAGGAAGTTGGTTTGATCAATCAGGAAGACAGTTTAAATTCTCACGTCCTCATTGGCTAACGGGGCCATTTTAAATTATCATTATCCGGTGGGCTTGCTGCTTTGAAAGTACAGCTAGCACCAACTCAGAGGAACAAGGACCATTTAAATCAAGCAGCAGAAACGTTAAGGACAAAAACAACCTTGTTGGACGAAAAAATGTATTCTTATCTTATTTAGTTTCTTTTTCAAGGTCAGTTTTTGTTTGTGGAAGTAAATGGTAATGAGGAAAACATTGCTATCTTTTTAACTGATACTGTGTGAATTGTGAAACTGACAATTTGGGACATGACAGTGTCATTTTGGAAAGATTAATTTCTGAGCTCAATGGTTATACTTGGACAATCTCTTTCTTGCTCTTGATTAACCAGCAGTTTGAAGAGGATGACAATCAGGGAAGCTTTGGTGTAGAGCTGAAGATCTTTGTCCGAACCTGACGGGACCTTCATTTCTATCATTTTACACGGGCTCGCGCTCCGGGTTGCGCGTGGCAGTGCAGAGGCAATGCAGAACATTTTAGTTGGGAGTGACAACGCTGAAATGAATGAAGACCCCCCCAGTACATTTTGAGACTTCAAACAATGTTGTTGTTCCAGAAAAAAAGACTTTATTTTCAACGAAACAGGAACAGAATTCTAGAAACTGTAGACCCACTAGGCAGTGACGGTAACCATGGCATTCAGTTATTTTTGGGCCTGGTGAACTTTATCAGTGAGCAAGTTCATTAGTGTCAAGGCAATTAATAAAGGCTAATAAAAGGCCAGTGACAATTTCTGCTTCACAATAAACTGAAATAACAAAATGGTTTCCTTTTTAGTGAAATGATTATTCCATTTTCAATTGTTTAAACAAGACAATAATGTATTAGGAAATGGTGAGTTATTGACAACGATGCCTCATCAATTTAGTTTAACAGGCAACAGATTTTTCATAATGTATGTTCAGGAGTTCTCGGAAGTCATTCCTGACTGAGTGTTTTTTAATGCAAAATCCATAGTTTCCTTGAAATCCTCCTGACGGCCTTGTCTGAGGGGCAGCTCATGGAGAAAATCCACTGAAGGTTGTGGGGAGAAGCCCAGGGGTGGAATTGCATTTGCTCCCGTCGCAAAGGCCAGGATACCCCCAAGTTGCAAGGGTCCCCCTACACATAACTATTACATGTGAAGTGTTCGGGTCTACTGGACCCGAGTGTAATTATTACAGTGTAATAATTGTAGGTGCTATGAAACTTAACTGTGTCCTCCTCCTAATTGGGCCTGCTGTGTGTGTGTTTGTGTGTGTTTGTGTGTGTGTGTGTGTGTGTGTGTGTGTGGTTCTATGTGTCTATGCGTCTCTTTGTGTGTCTGTTCGTCTGTATGTGTGTGCATGTCTGAGTGTAGGTGCTATGAAACTATGTTGTCTTTCTGCACTTGCTATTCCCACACAAAGTTACAAAATTGTTACATTTCAAGTACTTTTACCTGTTCTGATTAAGTTCTAAGAAATAAGCACCAATAATGATCAAAAATCTTGTTTCTATTTGCTTTACCTTTTTTATAATTGAATTTCCTTGTTACTCACAAAAAACGAATACGATCATATGATCTCACAGGAGTAAATGGCAAATATGAACCATAAATGATGTATATATCATTGGTAATTGAGCTAAAGTAAACCTCTGTTAAGTATTTTTACATAAATTGTTACGACTGTATTGATTTAAAAGCCTAATAATGTGGTGGGTCCACCAGACCCGGGAACATTGGCTGTGTAACAAAAATATGAACACCTTAGAAGGGTTTATTACGTTTGCTAAAAAATGTGTTTTATGTGAGTTACACAAACCTTTGAAGTGCTCCACTGACTCGATGAACCACCTGAAACATGATGATATCCTCCACCAAGAGATCTTTGTCTTCTATGCGTTTCATAGTCCTTAGACACCCAGTATTGGCCAGATAATCTGTAATAAATCATTGTATAGTATGAACAACACAAGATTAGATATATTAAACAAACTGTTCTTTCCTGGAGGCCAGGCCTGTATGTGACGATGAAATTAAGTGATGCATGAATTTATATGAATGACATCTTTTATTTAACTACTTCAGTCACAGTAGTATATTGAGCACTGACCGCCTGGTGTAAACATTCATATGAAAGTCAGAAACTAATCACACAAACTAAAGTGCAGATTGCAGAAATATAAAAACAAATATGTGGCTTTACCACACTTAATAGTATTTAGATTATTATTCACTGTAATATAAACAATAGTCAGAATATAGCTATATCTCTTAAACTACAATAATGTAAGCAGAGAAAAAAGGATTCAAACACTTATTATATGGGATTCTCAGAGATTTTCTCCCATCCGTTAAGTTAACCCTAACGAAGACAACATTTCCTGTTATCTATGATATGCTTTAAAGCCTCCAACTAACTAAACGGTTGGATGCTTTTATTGTGAAAACCCCGGACCGGATGCTATGTTCCGTTCGAGCTAGCAAAGCCTCGATAGAGAAGCTTCAATAGCGGTACAGATAACGATATTTAACACCACTTACTTCTTATTTTATTCAACCACATTGTACTCTACGATCCAACAGCAAGTAGTAAAAGTATAAACATGTTTAAACACAAAGTTACATATTTTGACCCGACGTACTGAGTCGGGTGAGCCGAAGGCGATAAACTAGCATTCGAACGTGGATATAATTAGCACAATGGTCGCGTAGCGTGGCGACCCCTTAAACTCCTAACTCTCATCTACATTAAATAGTGGAAATAACAGCTGGTTTTAACAAAGAAATACAATATCACGAGTAAATGCAGCAGATATACTTACTCTTCTCATTTACACACACTCTGAAAAAAGGTGCCACTCTGCTGATTAACTGTGTGACAGCTATATTATATAAACCAGCACGCGCTTTGGCTACCCCTGTTACCAGCACTGAATAAACGGGAGTAAACGTGAAACATAAAACACAATATGGTCAACTGTACTAAATAACAGCAACACTAGGGGAGCGGAGCAGTTGTGGGTTGACTCTCCACGGTTCTCATGGGCTTTATAAGTCCTAACGTGAAAAAGCTTAACGTGGTTTAATGTACCTAAACAACGATCAGTGATCACCAAATTTCTCTCTCATATTGCTCCTCATAACCACTGAAAACTGTCAAAAAATCTAACCCAAAGTCCAATTATTATGAACGTTATCTAACATTAAGCGTTTCTACTTCATTAGATTTAGATCATTCACTTTTTTTTTTTTTTTGACGATGTAGTTTAGGCGGTAGGCGTGTCTTGCTTTGGCGGCCGCCTAAGCTGCAAAGTGCTGCGGGAAAACCCTGGTGTAATAGGCTTAGATAAATAAGGTGGTGCGAGTCCATGCAGGGCCTTATATGTTAAAAGAAGAACCTTAAAATCAGCTGTACAGTGAAGCCAGTGAAGAGAGGACAAAGATATGTGATCATATTTTCTAGTTTTCATCAGTATTCTGGCTGCAGTGGCACAATTTGGAAGACCAGAAAAACACATTGCAACACTGACATTGCAGTAATCAAGTTGGGAAGACACAAATGCATGGATTACAGTTTCAGCATCACAAAATGATAAGATGGGTTGAATGTTTGCAATGTTTCTGAGATGGAAAAATGCTGTCCTAGTAATAGCCTTGATGTGAGACTGGAATGTCAGCCGAGGATCAAAAATCACAGCGAGGATTTTGATGCTCGAACTTTATAGTCCAATATTAATACACAGATTATTAAACAAGTGACCATGTTTGGCTGGTTTTACTACTAATAGCTTTGTTTTTATCAGCATTCAACAGCAGAAAGTTCATACCAATCCATCTTTTTATGTCTGATACACATGCCTCTAAATGGAAAGGTTGTTTGGCTGTACAGGTACATATAGCTGGGTATCATCAGCAAAAATACATATATTTTTTTATTAGGTTTTAACAGTTGTATCGTACTATCCCTGTATGGATGTGATGTGATTTATATCATTGTTGTAAAGCCTGGCTTGGGTTAAACTCTTTGTGAAACATGAACAAACACAAACAATGCAGAACTTTTTTTTTTATTATCCAGTTTGACAGTGAGTCATAACGGAAAAAAAAGAACATAAATAAACTACTTTGAAGTAGATCTTCTTTTGGGCTAAATTACATGGTATCGGATCGGTGCATAAACTCCAGTACTTGCCAATACCGATGCCAGCATTTAAGGCAGTATCTGAGGCTTTTCCAATACTGGTATCGCATCGGAACACCTTTAATTATGGGAAACACCTGGCTGTCACCTAAACTAAGAGCTGATTGGTTAATATGAAAGACCAAAAATCCACACAAGGAGGTTCGTTGGGGGTGGTGGATGGATAAACAACACAGGACTTTCACCCAGGAGACCAGGGTTCGTGACCTGTCTTGTCCCATGTGTCCCACGATCTTTTCCTAAACCTAAACGCCGTTTTATGCTTCTGCGTGGAATCGACGGCGTACCCCCGCAGACCCCTCTACGTCTACGCCAGACCCTACGCCGTAGCCTGACGTGCACCTCTCGAAAAATGTAACTACACGCATGTTGCTCGGCCGTGGCTGGGTAGCGTTGCATTTCCCCCGACTCATTTCCTGGTTCTCCTTCTCCATAAACAACATGAAATTAAGGAGAAGGTTAACTTTTCCTGCTAAAGATTTCCCACTGTGGTCAGAAAGCACAGGGGCGACACTTTGTTTCTCTCACTATGACTCTAGAGTTGGTACTCGCTCCTAAGCTAATCGCCGTCACTCTCTTACTTCTCCCTCGCTCTATCACCCACTAACCACACACACACACATGCCGGCTCGACACACACACCAGCGCACAAGTATAAACATCAGGCCCCTTACGTAGGCTACGGCGAAAGCTCTGCGTGGAGCCTCCGCAGAACCATAAAACAGGCTTAACTGTCACGAGCTGCATGTCAGTTAAACGTACTCCCGACCCAGAGTGTCAAAAAGTGACGCCAAGAGCCCAATCAAGCACGTCTAAATATGACGCTAAAGGAGCCTTTTTGCGTCAATAACTAACGACAAAGGCACCTGACCAAGCGTCGCTTTGTTCCTCCAACTTCTCAAAAGATCTCCATCATCATCTCACCTTGAATCCCTCTCTCACGCATGCACATCTGGCTTATCAAGCTTTGCACACACACGCCCCCTCATGTCACATGTCAGTAGTTCCCTATCAGCTTACTACTCAAAAGACAATAAACTGATACCATATCAACAAACGGCTACATAAAAGAGTCGTAACAGTCAGATTTGGCACTCTGGTTTATTTTGTTAACAATAAATGTTCAATGGTTTTATCAATCACAGAGGCAGAATACATTCATCTTATATTGCAGATAGTTGTCATAGACTATATACAGCATATGATTGTTTGTGTGTGAATGTTGAGTAGCATTCCCCAACCCGGGAGACGGGCGACTCCGATGTCTCACTATGCTCTGCCATGAGCGCTAATCTTTGGCTGGGGCAGCCACGAGCTGTAGGTAGTGGAGGGCAGTGCTTCGGCCACAACGGCGGCACCGAGATGTCGGCTCAAGGAGACGGTGCCCCGCGGGCTGCGGTCTGCGCCTCTCCAAGCCCCGGCTCCAGCTCCACCTACCGGCGGCGTGGCCATGAGGCCCGGCGGCAGCACCCACCTGGTCCAATTCACTCGCTGATCCGCAAACGGCGGCGGCAGTGACATTGACGGGGCGCAGGGAATGCGTGTCTCACTCCAGCTAGAGTTGGAAACATAACAGCGCTTTTAAGAGCCCCACCCTCCCGAACATCTTTCGGCCACTGAAACACACGTTTCCCCTCACACACACGCAAACAGGCTCGCCGCCATGCCTATGTGCAGTACATGGTCGGAGCCAGCCATACTGTGTCAGAATTAACAGGCTCAAACACCCACTCAGAGTGCGTGTTTATAGCCTACTCAGTTTTTCTCCACCTCCCAGCTCATTACGCGGAATGGTGAGAGTGCTGAGTGAATGGCTTGTGAGAATCGAACTGCCGCTTTTCACAGCGGCGGGAGGGCACGATACTTACTGCTATGTAAACAGCTGACACACAGGCATGCGCGTGCCCGCTCTCAGGACAATGTGCTGTGATGTCAGAGCTTAATCACAAAAGGCTATACGCCCCAGTTTGCCAGCCCTCCACCTCGTTTTGCCGGTGTGTTGAAAACAACCGTGTTATCTCAGGGGAGATAGATGCTCTGACGTCTGAGCTGGCAGAGCTGCTGGCAAAGGATCCCTCCAGGAGAAGAGACCAACGGTTTCTATTCCCGTTACTTTCTCACACTGAAAATGACAGGCGGAATGAGACCCCTTCTCTACCTGTCTCAATTCAACCGGTGCATTATGAAGCACCCATTCCACATGCTGACGATCAGAAACGGGCTGGAATGTGCGCGCCCCCACGAGTGGTTCACCTCCATGGGCCTGAGAGATGCATATTTCCACATCTCTATTGTCCCCAAACACAGGCAATAGTTTATCTGGGCGTGGACATAAACTCAGCCACTATGAGAGTCAGAGTCAGAACTGTCAGTGCCAAGACTAGACGCGCTAAGCCCTCTGCTGTCACGCATCACGCCTCACACAACAGTGTCGGCACTGTCAGTGTCTGCTGGGCATAATGTCTGCGCGTCACGTGGTGGTTCCTCTGGGTCTCCTCCACATGAGGAGAAATCAGAGATGGTTCGGTCGCCAACACCTCGACCCAACACGGCACAGGAGTCATCCCTCCCTCTTTACAGTCGGACCTGGCTGGCCGGGGTTCCTCTAAGAAGAGTGACGTCACACATAACACTCACTCATCGGCTGGGTGGGGGCATGTGCGAATCGTGGTGGGAGGGAGATGGCCAGATTCTCCACTTCCCCACATAAATTGCCTGGAGCTGTCCACGGTGCTGAAAGTGTTGAAACACTTCGCTCAAGTGGTGACAGGGAGACATGTAGTGGTAAGGACCGACAACATGACAGCAGCGGCGTACATCAACCGTGTGTTGTGCACACTATGCAGGGCGCAAGAGCCCCCTCTACCACGGCGTGTTACACTGGATGATGGTCCACTCCCAGCGCTGATGTGTAGAGAAAGGGGCAGAACCCACATCGTTCTAAACATTGGTGGATAATGATTTGGCTCCGTCTACAGTTAAAGCCTACGTGGCGCCTTTTTGTCCTGCCATGAAGGCTATGGGGAGAGGTCGGTTTTTGCGCACCCCTTTGTGAAGCGTTTTTTGAAGGGGGTCAGATGACAGAAACCTGTGCTCTCTCACTCTTCATTTTCGCCGAACGTTTTAACAAACTCTTTTCGGTCAAGAATGTTTTCCCTTGAGGGTTTCTCCCCCCCGCCTCATAACAGAGGCGTGGATCCCAGTATGTTTTACGCACGGCGGACATCAGACATGCACATTTGCTGTTCGTTCACTACAGAGAGCGCTCACAAGGCACGGCTCTCTCAAAACAGCGGTTGTCTTACTGGCTGTGTCACCCAAGCCTATAGCTCGGAGGGGGTGGAACCCCCTCAAGGCATCCGGGCTCACTCCACGAGAGCGCTACCAGCGTCCGCGGCCCTCCTTAGAGGCGTGACGGTGACTGACATCTGCGCAGCGGCTTCCTGGGCATGCCTTGCCCGTTCATCCGTTTTTATCTGCGTGATGTGTCCAAGTCCTTCATGACTCACTCGGTCTTATCCACACTTGGCGGCAGATGACACGCTGTTGGATTTGTTTGCTGCTGTCCCCATCCTCCTGCATTTAAGTGGCTGTGAGGACTGTGGGTTTTTTGCGGCTATTAGTTGTGACATTGATCTTTTGCCATTATAAAGCACATCACGACCTACATGACATGGGCCTTACAATCGGAGTAATAGGCCAATTCATAATCATTATAGGGTTTTTTATCAAAATAATATGTTGTTTGATACATTAAAACTTGTTCAGTGTAAACAGAAAGAGGAACTAGTCTATGTTCTGCTTGTGGACCTTGTGTCGCAGGTGGCTTTGACTACATGAGCTTCGTCCCTTGACCCAATAGCAACAGCTCTTAGAGTGCGAAGCCTATACAAAATAGAACGATAGTTAAGTATTGTAACTCCAGATTCTATGAATATAGGCATAGCCTTCTAAGATTCAGGCCACCTGCTTCACCAATGTTGGCTGAAGAAAAATGCTGACGGGAGCAGATCTATGGTCGCGCAACTGTGATATACAGTAACTGTGGACGTAATAGAGTTAAAATAACATCTGTACAGTCTTAATATCTGACAGGATCAATAATGAGCACTAGTGATGTGTGAGTCATGAGTGAATTGTTTGAAGCACAACAACAACTGTTTTTAGTCCTCATCTCCACTGACTTGTTCACTGACTCGCCCCATTGGCTCAGCGTCGTTAAATTAAAGGACAATTCCAGCGCAAAATGAACCTAGGGGTTAATAACACCTAGTCGACCGTTCTCTGGGATATGTTTTCATGCTAATAGAATGTGACGTGGTTCGACTGGTCATGACTGTTTTCCCAAGATGGCGCCTGCCTGTATACGCGAACGGTACTGTCTTTATAAACTATCTTTTTAATAAACTGTCTGTACACTTACAAAGTTCTCAGTGCTTCGGTTTACATGTAGGGACCCTCATTATGCTACCGTGGAAGTGTGGTGCTATTTTGAGCCTTGTTATAAAATAGCGATTTCTTTTTACTCTACCAGTGCCCCGACTACTAGCGTTACAAGCTAATTAGCGGTTTGCGCTAAAACTGGTCACATTCGATTAGCATGAAAACATATCCCAGAGAACGGTCGACTCGGTACCCATGTGTTATTAACCCCTAGGTTCATTTTGCGCCGGAATTGTCCTTACGACGAGGAGTTTTCTGTCCGGACGTTTTTGTGATTGGGTCTATAGTATTTTAAAAGGCTTCAATGTCATACACAGGAATAAAACCAAACAATTATTGGAGACTGAGTACCAGCTGAAGATTGATCTGAAAACATTTTATTAAATAGGGATGGGCTCAAATGGGATGTGAGTGTTTCTGTGACTTGTTATTAATTAACATATACACAAAACAATTTACAACTTTCCGTATAAACTGCACAGATTGCTGGAAATTCTGTTTTGACTGTAGCTTTTTGTCATTGCACCCTGCTTCCGCCAACTGCTCTCATCCACTTTTCAGATGAGACATATTTCTTCTCGAGTGGGCCTAATGTTTTCCTGTTAAGACTTGAAAGCCAGCCTACATAAATCAATAGAATGAATAGAGAATGCAATAGCATGAACTGACTACATCCATTTAAAAAACAAAACATAATAATATATATTTTCTATCCTACGCAGGCCTTGCTTATCTACTTGTTTGTGGAACTCCTTCAGAAATGTCAGGTGGTGCAGCTAGAATCTCTTAAGGTAAGCAGCTGAAGAAACCCTGTTCCTGCATTGGACTTTTTAGACTCCATTGGTAACACTGAGAGCAGGCTTTGGCACAAAAGTGACAAAAGTGCAAGCTATTTGTACGTGAATGGAAATCTAAAAAGATGATATATGGCAGTAAGCTCTTGAAAATCAAACCAGAACACACAGACTGGTGTGTCATTCTCAATTTCTTTTGACTGAACAGAATGGGTGTCTGTATGATGTACTGCTAAACTTCATAAAAATATATCGTTTTCAGATGTTTTGACTTGTCATAACAGGAAAGGCACAGTTCAAACATATTTAGTTAACGATGGCTCATTTAAATTAAGTCCCAGTAAGCCATGACAGTGAGTAACAGTGTTGGGCAAGTTACTTTTAAAAAGTAATTAGTTACAGTTACTAGTTACTTCTTTCAAAAAGTAACTAAATTAGTTACTCAGTTACAAATTATAAAAGTAACTAGTTACTTCAGAAAGTAACTATTGCGTTACTTTCAAGTACATTTTTAAATGCTCAAATGTGACCCCACCTCCACCCCTCTTTAACGGAACTTAAAATACATGTGCATGTTCAATTATTTATGATAAATCTGAATATTATAATGAAATGCACACTTAATACATTATTAACAGAAACAATGTACACAAATCTAAACTATTTTAATCTTTGCTGTGGGACAAAGTGAGACTAGCCTCCAATCAAATGATATTATGTTTATATAGTGGATCGATACAAATAACACAATAGATGTTTTGGAACTTTTGATATTTATTGCCCCTCAACAGGCCACAACTGGGCAAAATTATTAGGGTTTTGGCCAATCTGACATGCTTGGTCGGAGGGCGGGCAGTCGGACGTGGTAACCCGGAAATGGCGACCGGAATGAGCGTGGCAAACAGCCTCTCAAAATCTGACCAAAATCTTTTAAACTGACCTTTGTCGATCTGAAACGAAGACAGATTCAGCAACTGTATGGCCTATTTCTCGCTTAAAATGTTTTCAGAAACACGTTTCGGTGAACTATCTTCGTAAAATATGAGATCGTATTCTGAATGAGCAGCCATTAATGCCCGTTTGTAACATCTGGGAGTAGCCAGACCCACGTGACGCGTTCGTCCAATCAGCTGCAACTATGCGTGCTTTCGAACACCCGCCCAACTCTACCTCTGATTGGCTTACCATGAAATTTTACTCAACCTCAGCCAATCGTCAGCATTTATGCGCTTGTCTCGTGCACTGCCCACTAACCAAGGAAGAACAGTAAAAAAAGTCTTTGCCTCTCGGCTCAGCGATCTAGTTGGTCTGATGAAAAAAACAGCTTCAGTTATAGTAACGTGCCGCATTTTTTGGCAGTAACGGTAACAACGTTATTAAGATGGGAAGAGTAATCAGTAAAAAGTAACACCGTTAGTAACGCCATTATTTATAACGCCGTTATTCCCATCACTGGTGAGTAAGCATGAACAAAACCGGAACCCTGGAATGCAGTCATTTTCAGTGTTATCAATTACACTCGTGCTTTTCCTGCTATGACATGCCAAAATGTCTGCTGTGAAAAAGGTCTATTTCAATAGGATACAATGTACCATACATGCTAACGACAGCTAACTTCTTCCTTATGATTCTTTAATTTAGCTAATATTATGTCTCATTAATATTAGTAATACATGTTGACAGACATCAGGGAGAACATTCTTTAATTTCAACAAATGTTGATCTTAGACAGGTGTCGCAGAGTGTATTGTGATGGATCAGGTGGGTGTTGAGGATCCAGCCCCCACAGAGGATGAGGATGAGGATGATGATGAAAATGCACAAGCAGGTAAGAAACCTTTAAGCGTTAGAATGATATCTTCTTAGTCTACTTTTACATTCATCAGGGCGTTATTGACTCCTGTCACTCTGCATTTACAGTCCAACCCATCTGAAAATGTGATTAACTGTGTAGAATCACATAGTTATTAGTCGGTAGTTGTTAACATGTGTCATATGCCCTTAATATATTTTAAATGATTCAGCTTTTAAAAGATAGACATTTCACAGTGAGAGATGATTTACGCTTGTGGTAGAAAATCTAAAGAAGTGATTATACTGTAGAAATTAGAGCTCTCAATTTCCCTCTGTAATACCATTCGAATTTCATTCTTTATCTTTAATAATCAAATTATATTTGAATATTAACTGCTCAAATTGTGCCTATTATTAATATTTACTACTCTACTCAACAATTATGCATTGTCAATGCCACTATAAGCATGTGGTGTTATATGTTTGGTTGTAATGACGATAGTTACGTATTGTAACTCCAGATTCTATGAGTATAGGCGCAGCCCTCTAAGGCTACACTATCGGGTTAGCGTAGCCTTAGAGGGCAAAATAGAACTAACAGTGCTCGGTTAGCACACTGACATGTACAGCAAGCACAGCCAAAACGATATGTCATAAACAAAGTAACGTTTGTGTTAGCCACCATGCTAACAGCATTGATTATTTTGCCAAACGGTTTATTAGCACACTTTTTCTTGCAGATTGTCACGTTAATGAGAATATAGCTAGAAGTTAATATATGAAATCTGAGCTGACTGACAGCTGAAGGGCAGCTAATGTTAGCATTAGCGGCTTCCATCAAGCTCCAAGCTGAGCTCCTAAAACTTGCGACACAGTTGGAAAACAAGAACAAGCTAATTAATGATAACACCAGCATTTTGACTCAGTGGATGACCATTTTTATTTCATGTTAAAACAGTATTTCCCATCCTTCATTTGATTCCCAGCCGCAGCCTGTCACTGCTCACGATGCCTTTTGTTGCTAACTCCCGCTAACGTTATTGTTCTTCGCAAGTGACGTGACAAAAGCATTTTATTTTAACATGTGGGTAGGCCAAGGCGAAAAGGGCGAGAATCACTAACCTTAGCCAACACATTTATTAAAAAAATAACCATTCGAATTGTAATGTCAGCATTCGATTATTATTGATTTATTTTATATTCAAATCATATGGTATTAGAAATTAATTAAACTTAGGAGTTTCAACACTATAAGGTAAATAAAGTGCAAATAGTCTATATCAACGACGTTTCACTACTGCCCAAGACAATTGTAATTAAAAATTGTGAATAAACCAGAGGATGTTTTCTCCCATCCCGGAATGTTGTGCGGACTAGCCAGACCCTGCTCCGCAGCACTGTGGAGGAAGGTCTGGCAATGCGAGACTACAGTGCAAATGACCACACTATTTCAACACACAGTATTGAACTGCATCATATTGCACCATAACCTGCTGCATCAGGACAGGGCTGATTTGATTTATATCGATCTGTTAACTAGATGTTTCGGATTTTAAAATACCACCTTCTAAAAGTTAAAGCTATAGTGCATAGTTTTTGTTTCCCCCATGAGGAATTCTAAGTAATGACAACAAAACTGTCAGTGCATCTACATGTTACAAGCCTTCCGGGGGCACACAGCGCCCCCGCAGTTGCTAGTAGCCAAGGAGGACATGAGGATTAAAAAAAACATGATGGACTCTTCAGAAAAGGATTTTCTGCACGTGAAAATTGCCGGACGACATCATTTTCTGAACATAGCCATACTGGGAGAGTTGTGTGGAGCTGATCGTCTTAATCAGCTTTGTATCAACTCATCTAGCAATGGCTTGAAGGTAACAGACCTTCATTAATATAAAACATTTACACACTAAAGCTTTAAAGGTTTGTGTGTATGTTGTTTTTGCCTAGGTGGTGTTGCATTTGTGGTAATACAATTGATTAATTGTCACAACTCAATAAGTACAACTAAGTACTATTTTGTTGTTTTTATACACCAAAAGCTTTTGGACGGAAAAATGATATCCTAGCATTGTCAATATCTATGGCGCATTAGACTTTATTATTTGTGAATGTGTGGCTCTTTGTCTCCTGTTGCATTACATAGTCACCAAAGGCAAACATTTATCATATGTGTGTGTGTTTGTGTGTGTGTGTGTGTGTGTGTGTGTGTGTGTGTGTGTGTGTGTGTGTGTGTGTGTGTGTGTGTGTGCATACACCACTGTAGCTACTGCTTGCCCTTGGTTTGGATGAGCAACCAGCATGACAAAGCCATCTTTCAAATACTGAATAACAAAATGTGTTTTTTCGAGATGTGAGAAGGTCTGCTGAAGAAGAATAGCCAACTAATATATGTTTCAAAGGTTTAATCTCCCCTGCACACTTAACTATTTGTATCATTACCATTACAGGCATCATGTGGCTAAACACTAACAGATGTATTTACACTTTTAGACCCTCAGGGATATCAGACAATATGCAGGAAATCTTTCAGCCATGATTATTGGTGGATTAGTGATGAGCCTTATTTCAGGCTGATCCTGTTATTCACTGATAACGTGTCAAAGGATCTCATTACACTTCTGAATGGAGACATATAACTGTTTATTTTCACAGGTGTATGTGTTGAAAGAAACACATTGCACATATCCACAATGCTGACAATTGCTAGCATTCCTTTACCATGCTGCCTGGAATAAAAAAAACTGTAGATATATCACTTGAGGATTAAGACAATCACACAATGAACCCTTAAATCTTTGACTGACCTCTCCAAGTACTTTATGCGTGTTCATAGGGTGTAAATGCAAACTCTGGAAATGAATATGCACAAATATTGCAACGCAGACCTTTTGAGGAAGGTGGTTAGAGGAATGAATGGGGGAGGCTGTGTTTGCACAGTCAAACAAGTCCGCCACTGGTGGGAAACTTGAAAAGAATCCTATTTTGCACGGCTGCATATAAAACCAGAATATTATGTACATGCAAACGTAGTTAGTATGTGAACACATTACTGTGAGTAGTGCGTACAACAGTCGGTGAACCATCCCTGTTCACCGCTGAGTCTGACTGTTCTCAGTTCAGAAGTGCATTCAGTCTGTTTTTAGTCCAAGCTGTCACGTTCAGTTCAGTACAAAACTAATAAGGTTAAAAGCTCAGCAGCCTATTATTTACGCCGTAGTAGATTATGACTGTTTCTGTGGCTTTCGCAGTAGGCTTTTAACTAGGAAGTAACGTAATGTGAATCACAGCTGAGCTGACAACGGTTTACTACTCAGTCACCAGTGAGAGGAGCTGCACTTCGAAAAGATACTGATTTGGTCTGTGACTATCTTGATTCAGTGTAGTCAGTTCACTGTGAAAATACCTTGGTAAATATATCTGAGTTTTGGGGAGCTGGTCTCTGGATGCATTTAAATGAATTTTAAATCTGGCTGTATATGTTTTGATTGATTGATCCCTGATGTTGATGCCTTGTGAAGAATGTTGATTATTATCATTATTGATAATTATTATTATTAGTATAATTATTTTATGATTCTGAAATGTGTTTTTTTTCCATTTTAAGTTGTGTTTTGTTTTTGTGTCTGCAACATTGTTAATTATCGCAATTAACAACATTAATTGTGCTGGCTGTCTTGGCCAAGACACTCTTGAAAAGTATAGGACAGCTGAAGATGTGAAAAGGGTGAGAGAGGGGGGAATGACATGCAGCAAGGGGCCACAGGTAAGGGTCGAACCTGCAGCCACTTTGTTAAGGAGAAAACCTCTATATATGGGCGCGCGCTCTACCAGGTGAGCTACCCAGGTACTCTTGAAAAGGACATTTTTAATCTCAATTACACTATCTCCTGGTCAAAAAAATACAAAAAAGATTTGTTCACACTGAAGACCTATTTTAAAGGGAAGTATTGTCAAACTACACTTCATTTATCTAACAGCTATTTAGTTACTAGTTACTTTGTAGATTAAGATTTACATACAAAACAGATGGATGGATTTTGGATTAAATTCCTCAGCAATATAGAAGGAAATTAAAGTTTGCAATGTCTCAACCAGCTACAACATTGAATGACTCTTATACATTAATGCATCGGTAAAACATAATCCAATATGTAACAATATCATTTTTACAATTCATACTTGAAGTACAGTTTGCTGATATCACATCAGTACAATTTTTAATGCAGTAAAAGATCTAAATATTTCTTCCAGCACTGCTTTTACATACATTATAGATTGATAATTGTGTCCGCTAGTATAAACAACCCATCATTATCTAATCAAATGAGACAAAAGCACCTCTTACCCATAAAAGCTGCATGTGTATGCTGAGCAGTTGCTGGTGTAGAGGACTGGCATCTTCTTTATTTAAACTCACGCACCAGCACAGATGGCAGTGATGGTGTGTTCAATTGTATGTGTGTCAATGCCCTACTCTTATAGTATGGACTTCTGCATTGACATTAATTTAACATGCTTGTTTTGACTATCATGTTTAATAATGTACACTCTGCCAGGACCACTCACATCAAAGTTATTGCATCATAAACATGCAGTTTATTTATGTTTGGCTGTATGGTTCTGGCTCCCCCGCCTGTCCATGCTGTCCACTGCAAAATAGCCTCAGGAAGGAACTTGTTTTGGTGGAACGTGTACGTTCAAAACTTGTTTTAGTCGCGCAACAGAAAACTCAGATTGGGTAGATAGTCTAGCTAGCTGTCTGGATTTACCCTGCAGAGATTTAAGGAGCAGTTAACCATAGTCCTCATAAATCGACCAGAGTTTAGAATGCCAACACAAAGAAAGAGGAAGGTGACGGACATTCGCCCGAAGATTACCGACATCCGGCAGAATTTCTGTCCCCTGAACAATCTCTAAAATGAATCAACGTCAATATAGACTAATAAACCCCCAGACCTTGTTGCAACAGCTGTAACGTTGTTCAAGTTCAGATAATTCACACCTGAGCAGTTTGGTCGGCTTTAACCGAACCCTGGAGCATTTGGTTGGATAGCCTGGACCTTTTGGGGAGGTGTGAACGCTCGTCTGAACTCTGGTGCGGACCAAACAATCAAACTCTGGTCCCCTTGAAAATGGGGCTCTCGGTTTGCTTCCAAGTGCACTAGAGTTCAGTTCACGTTAGGTGAGAATGCAATCTGACCCAGATATAGGAAGCTAACCAAAAAAACGATGCATTTAATAGCCTGTAATGTCAACCTTCCACAGAATTTACTGACTTGTATGTATGATTTAAAGGATGATAACTTTCAATAACCTATTATGACTCGCTCCATGTCTGTGTGACAATACATCATCATCCCAATCTTATCAGGGCCTGCCTTCTCCATACTCGCTGTCTTGTCAGCTGCTCATATTGTTTGCCTTCTTCTAAAATTATTGAAACAAAGAATATCGAAGCACATTTCCGCCAATGTGATGAAAAAAGATCCTGTAAGTCGTTAATTGTAATGACTTAAATGTGGGGAATACTCGCCGCAGCCGACCTGTTGAGTGCCAGCGTGACGTCATGGGAGCGCTCGTAACTGTTTATACTCGCGCGTGGCGGTCGCAACGAAGTCTTCTCCTGAACAGAGGTGGCGCTAATGAGGAAAGGCTACCGACTTTGCTATTTCTACGGACTAGAAGAAGAAGAAAAATGCCACCAGAGTCCAACAAACAATTCCAATACGTGGCAAACTTCCTTGCATCCAGAGAGAAGCAGGCAGGCAGGCAGGCAGGCAGGCAGGCAGGCAACAACTTACAAACAAAAGAAAATCCAACAGGAAAGAAGGCAGGGAAACAAGACCACATGGAAACCAACAACACAGAACAAAGGGGTAGACTACACACACGAACACTCAAAACATTACAATGACCTGACAGCAGACAAGGGAAACACAGAGACTAAATACAAGAGTAAACGAGCAAACAAGAGACAGGTGACACAAGGGCTGGGGAACAGGTGAAAGACATCAGGGCAGAGCAGACAATCACAAAAGTCGGGCAAACACAAGGCACAAAGTAAAACAAGACCAGAAAAGACAGAAAAACAGACAACCGAAATAAAACAGGAACCGGAACAAACTACACAATCATAACAATAATAACTTGTTGTCTCAAAATAATTACTTAGTATATTTTGAGAAAGCTTCTGATTATTTTGAGAAAGTGTCTCATTCTTTTAAGATACTAACTTATTATTTTAAGAAAGTTTCTAATTATAATTACTTACAGGATCTTTTTTTTTCATCACAAGCACAAAGCACAAACTATATGTGTAAAATATTATAAATATTTTATTTTGTTATATATACTATGTAAGTAAGTTGTAAATTGTATTCTACACTTGTACATAAATGTACATTATTTTAATTCCTTTAAGTATATAGTTTTTCAGTAGTACTGGCATTTGGATCTTAAGTTATCTCATTTTATTGTATCTTATTTTGTATCTTATTTATTATTTCCAGTATATTTCTTGTATTTTCTGTATGTGTGTGAGTGAGTATGTGTGTATGTCCCTGTAAATTGCTGCTTTAACAGAGTAATTTCCCAGTTTGGGATCTACTGTATCCGTCCATCCATCCGTCCATCCATCCACCCATCCATTGGTGTGGCAGTAGCTCAGTCCTTAGGTAGTTGGGTTGGGAATTGGAGGGTTGCTGCTTCAAGTCCCAAGTACAGAATGTGGACTGTAGCTGGAGAGGTGCTGGTTCACCTCCTGGGCCCTGCCAAGGTGCTCTTGTTGCAAGGCAACTGCTTGGGGTGCCTGTCCAGCACTCGGATGCCCCTCACTCTGACATCTCTCCATTGTGTGCATGTATGGGACCTGAGCATGTGTGTATTAGTGTTAGTGTGTTCTGAAAAAAAATATAAATTATTATCTATCTATCATAAACCGCCTTAAGGAAGCTTTAATATTTAAAAGAGCGAGAGGAATTTGCATATTGCATATTGACAGCCTTGTCCATCTGTCTGTCTGTGTCCCTCAGATACAGGTTTACTACAGTCGGATGCAGTAGCTCTGCACAACCAAGCAGAGAGCCTGCAGCCTAACCTTCACCTGCTTGGCTACCTCTTCCTCTCCCGGCCCATGAGCTACGCCTTCAACTGCATCCTCCTCTTCCAATTGTAAGTTACCATGGTAATGAAGGAGCCCATCATTTTTGCAGGATCTCAGCATTGCAACATTTACAAATGCTACAATAAATAAATAACACGAGAGAGTATGTGGGTGGTAGTGTTTTTTTGCCATCACTTTAGTCCATTTGTGCTGTTTAAGTTCAACGTGGTTTATTATGCTGTGAGCTGTTCCCGTTTAAAATGTGCATTTATAAACAGGAGTGAACACAATTGTCTCAATATGTTTAAACCTCTTCACCCACCATGTTTAGCACATCTCCACAAAAAAATTTAATAGTTGCAGTATTTCCAGTCCTTAGAGTGGGATGTGGAGACCTCAAGGTCTTTAAGGGGTTCAGTAAAATTCACCAACGCATTCTAATGAAGGGGTCTGTATGATATCGTATGAAAATGTATGCACAGCAAAACAGTTGATATCCTACAAAATTAGGAGACCACTGACTGGTCATGTGACACCGGGTGGTCACGTGATGCCGGCTACAGACCTCCGTTGTATCAGTGGTAGTTGGTGGTTCAGTTACCCGAAAATAGGTAACTTTGAGCCGGTACAAAGCACCATGAGCTGCCGGTCGTTTCGGCGAACATTATGGTTACATTTTGTCCAGAAAATATGAGCGTTTTGCGGCAATGACAGTTAGGATTAGGCACCAAAACGACTAGTTAAGATTAGGAAACACGCATTTCCTTGTGTGAAAGGCTTTAGTTTTCCCCAGGAAGCGAACTCTGCTCTCTGGCTTTTCAATTTCTTTTTTAAATGTCTCAACATGAATCCAACACATTATTAGCAAATATGAATCCCCACTGAATATAGGCTTTCTGGCCTATAGGCATAGGCGGAAAGTAACAAAATGCATTTACTCACGTTACTGTGTTGAGTAGTTTTGTTGTGTATTTTGTATTTTTCAAGTAGTTTTTAAAATCGGTAATTTAAAATGTACTTGATTATGTTTTGAGTGTAAGTGTGTATTGTATTTCGCTACATTACAAATCCCATCCGTTACGGAGTTTAAAAAAAAAAAACTAACGAAAACCGAAAGGAAGAAAAGAAATCGCGCCCGGAACCACTACACCATCTCATCTCATCTTCGTCCGCTTATCCGGTATCGGGTCGCGGGGGGAGCAGCTCCAGCAGGGGACCCCAAACTTCCCTTTCCCTGAGCCACATTAACCAGCTCCGACTGGGGGATCCAGAGGCGTTCCCAGGCCAGGTTGGAGATATAATCCCTCCACCTAGTCCTGGGTCTTCCCCGAGGCCTCCTCCCAGCTGGACGTGCATGGAACACCTCCCTAGGGAGGCGCCCAGGGGGCATCCTTACCAGATGCTCGAACCACCTCAACTGGCTCCTTTCAACGCGAAGGAGCAGCGGCTCTACTCCGAGCTCCTCACGGATGACTGAGCTTCTCACCCTATCGCTATCTCCACTACACCAGACCTGGGCATTCTTTTTTTTTTGTGCAAACGTATGCAGCTTCTTCTTCTCTGATTGGAAGTCGCAATTAAAAAGAAGTAGAAGAACTGGTTGGAAGTCGCAATTAAAAAGAAGTAGAAGAAGAACTGCAATGTGTCTGACCCCTGTGTCGAAGAGCCGCGAACTGAGCGGGAGACGTTAGCATGGCCGTGAATGAGCTGTTAGCCCTAAAAAATGTGAAAATGGGAAAGAAACCAAACATGGACTTCTAAGTATTTATTTACTGCAGTCAAAGGTGAAGCCGTGTGCTTAGTTTGCGGAGAACAGATCGCTGTGTTAAAGGATTATAATTTGAATTGCCACTATAATACTAAACACGCAGAGAAATACAAGAGCTTGACTGATGCAGAGCAGGCACAGACATCTGAAGCTTTGCTAGTTAAGTTGCAAAAGCAACAAGGTTTTTTTACCAAGCGTCAAAACCAGCTTTGTGATATCCCACAAAATCTCCAAAAACAGTAAGGCATTTTCTGAAGGGGAGTTTATTAAAGAGTGTTTGGTGGACTCTGCTGTGAGATTGAGTTTAGCCCATTGGTCCGGCCCTCCTCAACAGTCCCTGTTTCTCATGTGGCCCCTTGGGAAAATTAATTGCCCAGCCCTCCTGCTCTAGGACAACGTATGTAGGAGACTGGCTAAATTAATTCACATACATCTAATTAGCTCATACGGGCTACTTAGGTGTGTAGAAGCTAGCTGCTAGTCTGGGCTGTGAACATTAGGGTCTAACCCATTATGGAGTCAAAACACGTGATTTGGCCTTGATTTGCATTATAACTGTTGTTTATGTTTGTTAAGAAAAGGATGGCCCTCAGAACTAACAATGTATGGTACTTTCACTTTCAATTGATTGTTTGAAAACGTTTTATGGGATGGTCTGAACTAAAATTGGACATTACCTTTCTAAGGGTCTTAAAAGTCATGTGTGACATTATGTTGTTTTTACATGTGTATACATTTGTATAGATGTTTATACATTCGTATAGATTTTTCTTTAATTAACAAAATAGTTTGGGATTTATGACCCCTTGCCCTATTTTCACTACATGAGCGAGATCCCCCCGCCCTGTTTTACAGTTTTTTGTAACTAAGTAACTTTTACTTAAAGTACATTTTAAATGAACTACTTATTCATTTTACTTGAGTAATTTTTCAGATAGGTAATTTCACTTGCACTTGAGTAATATTTCATCAAAGTATTGGTACTTTTACTTGAGTACAATATTTTAGTACTTTTTCCACCTCTGCCTATAGGTAAGAGATAAGACAGCCATCCACAGATACAGTATATCTTAGGATTCACTGTGCCACATGTATGTGAAACATTAAAAGATGATTTATAAAATGATGCCGACAATTATTCGTAATAATAATAATACTAATAGTTTAGTTTTCTATGCACTAAAAAGGTATGTATAAAGGCTTTAGGCCGCCCCACATGTTAGTGTAGTACCAGTTTAAAATGGAACTTAATGTTATACAATATTAGTATTAGGGGTCCCTGCTCCGTCTCTATTTAAGTTAAGGGGTCCTTGGTTTTAAAAAATTTTAAAGAACCCATGGTTTAAAGTAAAAAGCTGTGATTAGACTTTTTTCCAGCTGCAGCACGCAGGTGTTTTCCCACTGTTCACTACCTGCCTGGTACCAAACAGTAGACAAAGTTAGCGACTAGCTGGTAAGAGAGTGAATATTGGATTTACATTCATCAAGTGTCCAGAAACATGATGCCAAATATATGCTAGTGTTGCTCTGTGTCTGCCGGATGTGAAAATAGGCACCTGTTTAATACATTCATCATATTGGCTTCATAGATGATACGTTATTGTTGCATTTACAGCTTGCTGCACTGCCCCCAAGCTACCATGACAAAAATTAACATACACATCAATAGCATACACAGTTCAAAAACAGAAAAAAACTACAAAGACAAATGGCAGACACCCACCCTTTGTGCTTATAAAGTTTCCGATTACAAGTAAGTCATGACTGCCCCCTATCTTTTTGCCTTTGCATGTTTTTCCCTTTAATATGTCTTACAGTAGGACTAATTCATGAACTAAGACATAATTATAAGGTGCCATCTAACTAAGAGATACTTTCTTTTATTTATAGGATACAAAGTCTAATTCACTAGACTACTAATTTATGACTTACTGTCTAATATATATTTATAACATAAAGTCTTATATTAGAATATTTTCTCGACATTTTTACACAAGTCATAAACAATCATTACAAAAGATGGATATATTCTTCCATGACTTGTTTTTCGACAGCATGTGGAAAAACATGCCACAGATTTTTCTGTGTACTAAGATCAGTACAGACTGAAGCCATAATACTGTCTCCTGACCTCCATCACATTGTCTCAATTATAACCAACATCCTAGCATGCAGTGGTGTAATGTAACTAAGTACATTTACTCAAGTACTGTACTTAAGTACAAATGTTGAGGTACTTGTACTTTACTTGAGTCTTTTCTTTTCATGCCACTTTCTACTTCTACTCTGCTTGAGCAATGATTAGACCATTAAACATGTTTGGATCCTTTCCAGTTTCTAAAATGTGACTGCATTGACTACTTTTACTTTTAGTACTGTATTTACATTTTCCTGACAATACTTACATACTTTTACTTAAAGGACAAATCCGGCGCAAAATGAACCTAGGGGTTAATAACACATGTGTACTGAGTCGACCGTTCTCTCGGATTTGTTTTCGTGCTATGCGAATGTGACCAGTTTTAGCGCAAACCGCTAATTAGCTTATAACGCTAGTCGTCGGGGCACGGGTAAAGTGCGTCTCCCGAGTCCCGACAAAAGCCTGTTTACACCAACCACTATAAAATTGTCCCGGTTGTCAGTGATTACATAGCCGGCGTGGTCTTATTACAGCCCGAGCATTAACTAAACCCATGTAGAAAGCATCCAGCGGATGATTTTAACAATGTGTGTGTGTGTGTGTGTGTGTGTGTGTGTGTGTGTGTGTGTCAGTCAGTCGTAGCGCTCTGCATAATCTGTGCAGCCAGCGCAATGTCTTTGTAAACATTGTTGCAATGCCTCTTCTTGTCTGTCGCTTTTTAAGCGCGGTGAAGTTGGCTGGACGTTTGATATTCAGCTGATAACGCAATTCAGGTCAATGATGTGATCAGGGTCAAAGAAAGTTGACATTATTACAGAGTATCAAGAGAAAACAACTACAATTATTATCGCTAGAGATTTGTATCCGACATAAAGCTTCATAGCACTTCATCATCTGTTCTGTCGCTAGGTTCTGTGTAAGGGACCCACAACAAATTACCGTTTTGGTAGATCAGCAACGACAGTAGGGATGCAAAACGTTGGCTATTTCTTGAAAAAATATTCACTAATAATTTGTTTTCATGATAATTGCATTACTTCCTAATATGTACAGTTCAGTTATTATTATTTCTGGAAAAAGAATGAAATAAAAATGTCATTCTCTCATTCTGATTGCTGTAGTAGGCTACTTCCCAATCACTCACTGCTACTTACTACAGGTCACGGTTTCCTGAAAAGACAATTTATATGGATGCAGGACTCAATTTTCTTTGAAAAATATTCACCAAAATTCAATGAAATTAGTTTTTCCTCATTCTGATTGCTGTAGTACTTCCCAATCAGTCACTGCTACTTACTACATACAGGTCACAGTTTCCTGAAAAGACAATTTATATGACTAGAAAATTCATGAATATTAACTGAGAGTTCACGTGTGTGTGTGCACGACGGTGACGCGCAAAGTGTCCCGGTTTTAGTTCCGGGAAATCTGGTCACGCTTTCTGGTGTGCAAAGACATAAAAAAACGCCACACAGCCGCCACGCAACTAACACGCAACAGAAATGCCACGCTCACCAGGGTTTCCCGCAGAAAATGTGTTAGTTAAGGTGGTAGGGTTTCCAATTTTAAGCTCATTAAACTATTTAAAAAAAAAAAAGTGCTATAACAGTTTTTACTGGCATGGCTCCCATTATCTTCTGTGACACGCTCTCTTCCACTTCGCCTGACAACTCTTCTCCAAAGCAAACCCCTCTGAAATAACAGAGCTCAGCCCATAGCTTCACCCACTCAAAGCAGATAGTATGCATGAAATAAAAACAGGACATGTAATTTCACTGTGTGTAGTGTTAACTACGCTAACGAACCGTGTGTTGTGAACCGCGTGTAGTGATTTAAAAAAAAAAAAGCCGGGACGTTGAGAATCCACACGCGAGAGGTGATGATAGTTCCAGTCACTTCGTCATGTACTCACTTTGTTGAAACAAGAGAAGAAAGCCTCACTGATGTGAAGAACAGGTCAGAGATACATATATAAATGCTCTCTGCCTGCCATATGCACACGCTCCAGTAAGTCCACTCACCCCGTCTCTGCCCGGGCATGTCCCAGCTGCACATTTGTTGACAAACTCCCACAAACAGCGACGCATGCGACGGTGAAATGGCGTGTTATCCCTTTAAATGTGAATAAACGACAGTTACACTCACCGCCAGAAAATGCTATTCCGGTGTGATTGGTGGTATCTTGACAACTCGCTGTTACCTTGTTTCCTACAGACTGTGTTGATGTGACTTTTTTTTGTTGTTAGGGGGCAGGCGGCTGTTGTTAAGGCGGCCGCCTAAACTGCAAAGTGCTGCGGGAAACCCTGCTCACGCCACGCAGCCAGTGTGCAGCCGGCCTCAGTGTCAGACTGTTGGAGAGAAACCTGCCAAGTCATTTCACTTTCAGTGTTCTGGACCAGCACAACTACTCTCAACTGAGCCAGGCTGCACAGACATAGTATAAAGTATAAAAACTGTCCTTGAGGTTCAGACTTAATATCTTTGGCTTCTGCTGCACAGTCTTGAGATATTGAGAGTTACAAGCCTGAGCCAAATACTTATAAAATATGATCTGCTTTGCTGCAGAATCTGCAGCCCACCAACCTTTTAAGATGACCAACCTGTTTTCAGTCACTGTTTTCATTATGTAAGGACACACAATTCAATTACTGCTGACACAAACATACTGTACGTTGTTGTTAATTACAAACATACTGTAGTTTAAAGGAACACACCATATACCCTGCTATAAAAGCAAACACTGTTTGATTTCCCTCATGGAGAACGCCATTATGTCTGTGTCACTCAGTAAAAGTGATGGTCTGTAAAGGTCATTGTACAGTTTTTTGTTATACTTGAGAAAAACACAGATGCATCACCCACAAACATGACTTTAACTATGATTAGGACCAACTCTGGCTACTGGGACAGTTACCATGTTAAATGCAACACACTAGATCTGCACAATTAATCACATTTTTATCGAAATCGCAATATGGACTAGTGCAATAACCAAATCGCAGGGGGGCGCAATATTTGTTAAAGGCAAAATATGTGTCAAACCATTCTGAATGAAGTATTGTGGTGCTGCTGAGAGATGTCCCAGCCTACAAATTCTATACTACAGACTAAAGATAAAGGTACAGATCCCCCCAAAAAAATCCCACTTTAAAATGTTTTTATTTTTCAATGAAAATGAGAATAATGACACCAAAAATATCATTCCCTCCAATATCATGAATCATATCGCAATATCAGTCAAAAATAATCACAATTACACATTTTACTCATATTGTGCAGCCCTACAACCAGTGTTGGAAGAAGTATTCAAGTCCTTTAAAGTACTTGTACCACACTGTCAAAATACTTGTCATGAAAATGTTCTTAAAGTAGTAAAAATAAAAGTACTCAATGCAGAAAAATCCTCACATTTTAGAAACTGAAAACCATCCAAACAGTTGTGTGTTTAATGGTCAAAACGTTTCAGCTGGACTTGCAGGCCTGTGTATTGTTGAGTAGTTTAATTTTTAATAAAACTATGTATGTTTTGTGTGCAAAAATTCTTCACTTGTAAAGTAACTAGTAACTAAAGCTGTCAGATGAATGAAGTGGAGTGAAAAGTACAATATTTCTCTCTCTCTCTGAAATGTAGCAGAGTAGAAGTAGAGAGTGGCATGAAAAGAAAAGACTCAACTAAAGTACAAGTACCTCAAATGTGTACTTAAGTACAGTACTTGAGTAAATATACTTAGTTACATTACACCACTGCCTACAACACAGTAATTCTTTATTTTTACAATGGTGTAGCATAGTCGGTATAGACGTGTGTTGTTTGTTATGCTTGCAGCATCGACAGGATTGTGTGTTGATGTGTACGTGTATGTCTGTGTGTCCTTTTGGGCACAGAGGAAGGGGACTGGGCTTTTAGCTTTGCTGGTGGAAGGTCTTGTTATCAGTGTGAGAGCAGCTCTGTAACACCTGGCCAATCAATAGTTCCCTCATTGTGTTCAAGGAGGCTTAGTGGTCGATCAATGCCAAGGCTCGACCGTCCACACACACACACACACACACACACACACACACACACACACACACACAAAACATGACCTGCAGCATTTACCCTTGCCGCCCCTTGGTCTTTATGTGCTTTCCTACATGGTGGAGCTGTTGTACAACAGAAAATTCAGTGAATGCACATAATTTAAGACCATGCATTCTCGATAAGTTAGGAGATACATTATGACCATAAATGTAATAATGAATGCATAATGTAATGCTTTAAAGGTCCCATTTTGTAAAAAGTGGGATTTACATGTTGTTTCTTATTATAAAGCAGGTCGATGTGCTATATAAATACTGTGAACGTATCAAAACGCTCAATCCACAGAGATGCACACAGCCCGTATTCAGAAACCGTGCCTTTGAAGGAGACCGATTATTCAATTCAATTCAATTTTATTTATAGTATCAAATCATAACAACAGTTATCTCAAGACACTTTACAGATAGAGTAGGTCTTAGACTACACTCTATAATTTACGAACGACCCAACAATTCCAGTATTAACCCCCAAGAGCAAGCATTTAGTGCGACAGTGGTGAGGAAAAACTTCTTTTTAGGCAGAAACCTCCAGTGGTGAGGAAAACTTTGTGCTCTTGTTTGTCTGACGGTGCCGGTTGGGGGTACGATGAACAGTGGCAATTATAGTCACAATAAAGATAATGGAGCTGTGACTAGAAATAGTAGTTGTAGGAGTCCATGGTATAGCAGGGCACTGCAGGGCGTAGCAGGGTGTAGCAGGGCGCCGAGCAGGACCACGGCTACAGCTGCAACCATGATTTAGGTGCCACCTTAATCCAAGGAAAACTGCGAGGCGAGAAAAAACATAAGGACTCCGGGGAATAAGCTCCCCAGAGCTAAGTTAGCAACAAGCATTTTTTGGGCATGGATGCACACAAATGGAAAGAGAGAGGCGAAAGGAGCTCAGTGTGTCAAAGGAAGTCCCCCGGCAGTCTAAAACTATAACAGCATAACTAAGAGCTGGTCCAAGGCAAACCGAAGGGTTGGTAGATGAATCTGACGACTATGAAGAGAAGCAGAGAAGATTATGTTATTTGTGTTATTATGCTTTTCGGTATTTTCTGACACATCTATAATGTTACAATGTTGATTGGTAGGATGTAGTATGTTCAAAATATGATTCAAAACATATTTAGTTTTATACAGATTATATTGACATTGAAATATCGGTTATTGCCATAAAAGCAATGTTAATATCGGTTTTCGTTTTCGGCCAAAATTTTCAACAACAGCTATGCCAGCCAGGGCATTAGATTCTTTATTGATGAAAATGTGTATCAATGTGGGTTAACTCTTACACTGCTATTCTACTTTCTACTAAAGTACTACTAGTTTTAGAGTTTGCATAAAAGTTAAAGGGACAGTTTACCAAGATAGTATGTGTCGTTGACCAATAGTATTGCGTAGAGTCTGAGATGACAAATAATACCTACCGTACACTAGAAGACTTTGAACAGACTTTAAAAAAGACTAAAGTCTGACACCATCTCACATCTAAAGACAGTCATCTCACATCTAACGGTAAAGCCTGTCATAATATGTAAAGACTGGGGATCTTGCAGGGTCACACATTCCAAGACTACAACTAGATTTGTTTTGAAAAATGTAACCAAGCTAGCTGGCTACCACTAGCGTCCGCTGGTAACTTAAGGGAAAGTTTTCCAATTTTCTGTTCTGCCGTACATGCAGATGAATGTCTCCAGTACCCAGAGGTCTGCGTTTATCCGCCGGTAAATCTCCCGTTGGATGACGCGCTTCAGAAGGGTTGAAAATCTGCAAACTTTCCCTCTTTAGCGTTTAGCTTAGCGCGCCGTCATAGCAACCATAAACAACACTGGCTCTAGCCGTTTGCTGCTTACTGTTTGGTGCTGGATGGAGTGCACCCATTGGTTGTTGAGAATGTTCACGTGAGTAAACTACACTACCAACACTTAAAACTTACGACAATATCAAACACGTTCGATTTTGTTGGAACGTCCAGACGGGAAAAAGACTGACTCGGACTGAGTTTTATGACCACCTTACACCAAAACAAACAATTGAGGCGGCGGGAGCACGCCCAACTCTAGCAAGACTCCAGCGAGACTCTCATGATATCATTCCGATATTGGAAATTAGTCTGCGACAGTGGAATCGCTTGAAAAGTTGTTTGGTGGAAGGTCGGCATAAGCAGCACAAATACAAACAAGCTGTTGAATTGTGTGGTGTGTTGATATGTTTGCAGCTCATTTTTGGGGGGACAAGGTTACATACGCATAGGAGAGTAGGAGAGGGAGAGTTTCTATTCATATTAGCTGAAAACAAGCCCTTAATCCCGGATGATTTTAGTGCTATTTAAATATGCGTAGTTAATATCTCAAGTCTGAATCATCTTACAGCTTCTTTGAATCACACATTCTCTGTTCTTTGCTTTGCTTAGTTATTCTTGTTCAAAAATACGGCTTTAACTGCTTTAGATGAGAGGACTAGCCTGCGTGAAAATTCCTAAATTCGTTGATATTTCCTTTTAAGATTTGAGAGAGAGAAGATTTGAAAGAGTGGGTGTAACTCAGCTCTCCAAAATAACACTTGTCTGTCTGAAGAAACTGCTAATGGATTTAGTCTCTCAACAACCAACTGTTGAGAGATTACAGAAGCTTAGAGTTATAGGGAATGGAACAGATGTGGAGCTACAAAAACCTTGTCTTGGCATTCACTTTGGATTGAAGCCTTCAGTAAAAACACTCATTTCTAATGTTCAACAGATTTCTGGCTTGATATGAGTGTGTGCTGCTCAAAGTACATATGAAATGTATGTGTGTACCAAACAGTTTTTTTTAGCCCCCAAAGGCAATTTTTGTTTTGAGCAGATATAAAATAGAGAAGTTGTGGAGGATAAAGGCACTGCGCCGCAAACAAGAAATTATTTTAAATCAAATCCCTAAGCTGTTCATAGCCTCAGATGCTAAAATGAGGCAATATCCTCATGTTTAATTCAACGGGGGACTGCTTGTTCAACTTCAACTTTATAGTTAGAGAGAAGTTACCAGCAGTACCCAATACCTAACAACCGCTCTTCCTCTTCTTTTTCTTTCTCTTGTCTAATTCTTAATCTTTCTCCAGCATTTCTATTGGAATAAGTTATGTCTTAGCTGGCAGTGAGGCCTATGCTGCTCTTCTTAATGTCAGGTAAGTCTTACACATACACAAAGACTCTATGGAATTACTGCAATTACTGTACAAAAATGTTCCTTAATATCTTGAGTAACTTAAGGTTGTATGGGTTGGAGTTCAGCAGCATTTTATCGAATCTGAATCCAGTATCAAACCCCCCCCTGAGACTGTCCCCTGAAATATTCATTTATTTTCCACTTTCACTGAGTTAAATTGTTTATCCCACATCAGCCTGATCATAACTTACCAAATATTCTTTCATTTTTTAGAATTTAATCCTTTAATTGCCAGTTTGTTTAGCCTGTTTTTATTTATTTTATTTTATAAAAAGCGACACAAGAATGAATTGTTTTCTGTATACTAAATGCTAGGGGATTTTTTTTTTTTTACTTCTTCTCACAGTCTGAACAGTCTTTTGATTTAGATTTTTTTTGTGTAGTGTCAGATTTAAAATAATCTCCTTCTTGTTACTTTATAAGACAAAAATGTCCGCCTAAAAAACTGCCATAAAATATTATATATTAATATTAATTTCCACTTTCACTGGTTTAAATATGTTAACCAACTTCTGTCCTGATAACAGCTACCAAATATGTATTCATTTCCAGAATTGTAACCCTTTAAATTCCAGTTTGTTTACTTATTGCCACTGTTGTTTCTTTAGGGGGGGGGGGGGGACAGCACAAAAATTAATTATCTTCTGTATATGCTACTAAATGCTAGGGGGAATATTCTTTTTCTTTTCTTTTTACACAGTCTGGGGTATGTCAAAGATTAGCAACAACATTGATTTCAATGAATTGTTATGTTTGCGCAGTTTCTTTTAAACTGATGAGAGATGATAGCTGCCCACTAGAGTCGGAGGCTCTGAAAGCATTGCATGAACTTACAGCATTCCTTTTAATTAAAGTAAAAAACACACACACACACACACACACACACACACGGCAGCGATGTTTCCTTAGGCAAAATATTCTATTGTCAGATGATGATTTATTTATTTATTTTTAAGTGTTCTCTGTTAGATGACTGACCCTCGTCTGAAATTGAAATCTTCACTAATGAATACTAGATGAATCATAAATATTTGACCACTACCTTTTAAGAGGGTATAACTGGCTTAATTAGCCGACATGAATCAGTATTTCTAAGTGCATTCATGTACTTCTAAATAAATCAAATGATTGTATTGTATTGTATATTTTACTCTACTGTGGGGCAGGAGTTTGCCCAGTAGTCATTGAAAACATTTTAGCCTGTACAATAAAAGGAGAGTAAATATGTAAAGCATATTATTTAGGTGCAGCTTTGTATCATGTTAAACATTAGCAATGCCAATGTTAGACAGATAGAACATAGATTAAATGTTATATAAACAAATGTTGCGTTAAATGCATGCTGCACTAATAATCTTATAAAAATAGGTTTTTAATTTTAAGTTTCAATATTGTGAGCAGCAAAAACTAAAGTCCATTCAACTCCCTTGTTTTAGGATGGACTGCCAGTAACTCCAATTTACTTGCCCAACACTGCTGATATTTTCTTTCTTGAAAAGACAGTACAAGATGCAATATGTTGTATTATACAGTGATAATGCATGACACATGTAAGTCCATGCACTGTAACCTGTAGCCTTTATAGTTTAAAACATTTCCAATATTTGCTGATAGGTTGTCCCCACTAGAAAAATGACAACATCATTTGTTTACAGCTAAAATGATTTTTTTTTTCTGATAACTGACTTCTTGTTGTAGCATGGATTATAGCTGTCTTGACCTGTCTTCTCCCAACACAAAGCTTTGGTCTTCCTTTATCATGAAGGTGATCCCCACATACGTCAGTTTCAGAACAGTCATCAGGGTAATACTGTGTGCATATACTGGGTTTTCCCCAGAAAAGTTGTTTAGCCTGGTGGCAAGTGTATTTTTTCCCCCCCGACAGTCACAGACTGATGGCAGCGTTAATGTAGAGCCCAGTAGTTTCTGTGATAACAGAATCATGGATGGAATCGCAAAATTGAGAATTAAAAAAAGCTAAAGCTAAAGGCTAACTGGAGATAATATGACTACGTCTAAGTTTCCAACCATTTTAAAAACGTCCTAAAATACATTAAAAAATAATTCATCAGGCTTGCAAAAGCTAAAATGCCTCTGTATTTAAAGGTGTTCCGTTGTTCAAACTGAACAGTGCGTTATCATACTGGTGTCGTTGACTAACTCCTATTGCAGTCTCAAGTCACTGAAGCAAGAATCAATGCGGCACCGTCAGCCATCTCTTCAACTGATTGTTGCCCCCTTACCTCCAGCTCACACCTCCTCTTTCCCTCTCCCAAGCCTGTAATTATCTTTATCAGTTAACAGGACTAATTTATTTTGTCATGCCCCAGTAAATACTTAACGCAAATAGTATTATTTAAACTCTGGGGGTCGGTTGGACCGCTTCATTGGCACGCCTGAGTGCTTCATTATCGGCCTTGTCAGCGCCAGGGGAGATGCTGCGATGCGTTGTGGGAGTGGGAAGGCAGGGTTACTGGAGTGAAAAAAGCTTGGGCAGGCTTCTTTGGATAAACCATGTTATTCCCCCTCCCCGGGGGCTGCAATCAATAGGTTACTGCAGGTCTCTGCACATAAACTCTCCTCTCAGTCCCACTGCTGGAGGATAGTGAGTGTCTTGGAAACAAACCCCTCAGAGCTCTGCAAGGTTTAAAGCATTAAAGAGATTCACTTTTATAACACCGGGACCAGATTACTGTCTCTAAATTATTCCTTCATCAGAGTTTGGGGTTTAGAAAGTGCTCATTTTGCCTCGGCTCAGCGACATGAGCGAAATGTGAGGTGGTAACGTTACTTTGGTCCGCTAAACGAATAGCCTAAAATATGTGGTTGTTTAAAGATATAGTGCGTAATTTATGTCGCCCCCTTGAGGAATTCTAAGTATAGCAACAAAACTGTTGTTGCATTCACATGACACACGTCTTCTGTAATCGCACACCGCCCCCATCACCCCTCCTCCACCCAGTTGCTAGTAGCCAAGGAGGACACAGAGGATTAAAAAAACATGACGGACTCTTCAGGAGAGGTAATTATCTTCACTCGAGTTTCTGCGAGCGAAAGTCACCGGACGACACCATTTTCTTAACACAGCCTTTTCATACAAAAGCAACAGCAGGAAGATGATAGCAGTGTTTCCGCTATACATTTAGCAGCGGCGCACCGCCATTACAAAATTGTTGCCATCACTACTTCAGTCGTGATTACATGACTCTGCAAAGCCGTCTGCTCCACTGAACTCAAGCGAACAGTCATCCGCTTCCTCTCAAATGTGATGTGAGATGCACATTGCAAAATGTGTTATGTATCTTAAATTGTTCATTAGATATGTGTGATATTTGTAAAGCTGAACGGACTCACAGTAGTAAAACAGATTTTATTCTGATCCAAAGACTCTTTCGTTGAAAGACAGGACACTAACATTATATCCTGGAATGTAATTGTAAGACATACAGTATGATGCTTTTGAGAAACAATGGCATAAAAGCAAACAGAACTTAAAAAGTAACTACACGCTGTATTCACTTACTGTTGACAACATTTTCCAGCTCTTCACCCCTGCCACCCTCCACTGAAAAAAAAATTGTAACAGAAACACTTGTACTGGTTCTCTGAGTGAAGAGACTATCTCTCCAGCTGTAGGCCGCTCGGAGACGGTTCCGATCAAACTACCAGTGATTCTACGCCAACACAGGTGCTTTATAGGAACTAGCATAGGGCGTGGCCGGGCAAGCTGGTGTGTCTTAAAGAAGTGTCCACGTACCTGATCTCAGGGGGATCATCCCCGTACATATGGAATATGTAACGATGGAGAGCTAGTCTCTTCACTCAGAGAACCAAGGTTACAACGTAACCAAGCGATCTGACCCAAATACAGGAAGGGAACCAAAAAACAGAGCATGTACTAGCCTGCAATTGCAACCTTGCACACAATTTACGGACTTATATATGATTTAAGGGATGATAACTTTCAGATCCATAAGCTGTTCTGACTGAGCACACATCGCTGGTCGTCTGTGTGATCATCATCTCTCTCCTTCACTCGCTGCCTGTTCGCCTTCTTCTAAAATATTAGAAACACTAAAGCAAGCCAGAAAACCCAAGACGTTATGAATATGGTGTTGCTCCATTATTTCTGAGTCAAGAAGTGTCGACGAGTTTAGGATATTCTGTCCAATACACAAGCGACCGTGTCGATCGCGTAACATGCGTTTACCATGTTTGGTGCATTTGATAAAGTGCAGTGTGAACGCAAACCCATCCAAATGTTTGAAGTGAAATACTGCAGTGTGAACTGCAGTGAAGTGCAAGTACCTCAAAATTGTTCTAAAGTATGGCACTTGAATAAATGTACTGCCTCTGTGATTGAATCTCTATTAAATGGTTGTTGTATGTGCAAAGAAATGTATACAGATACAAGACATTACAGAACTGTGGCATGAGTCAAGGACCTACCTCTTCACCTATGAGAATGCATGTACATTCCTGGGTTTTCTTCCATCTCCAAACTGTGCAACGGGTATTTTGATGTGTTTTCAAGCCTTACAGCTAACCCACCAGATGTTGCCTTAGACAGGTTTTATTTTGGAATGTGGCTGTACTTTGGCCACAGTTTGGAGGAAGTATTCTTCACCAAGGTTACGAAGTACCAGACTTTATTTTTCTCACATCTTGGATGTGAATGCTTACTGATTGTGTTTATCTATGTCATGTTGGTAGTTTGTTGACCACAAGTGTGCAGGGGACCGGATGTCAAGAAAAACAACGGAATAATTGTAATGAAAGGTTCTGTTCTGTGTTGGCAATCACCGCCCTTCAACCCATTTGGTCATGACAGAGGTCCAGACAGAAGTGTGTGTTGTTCAGTTGCAATGAAATGTGAACATGAATAAAAGCGTTCCAAACGTGTGACTGCTTGTGTGTTTTCTCCACAGCCACATCTATGTGATCCCGGCCTTCACTTGGATTCTATCTCTTGCTATCTTACTCGCCTACACAATCATCCAGCCAATCACTTCGCTGCTTACCCTGCTGAAAGGAATGCTGCTCATTGTCACGGTAACCATTATTCTATTTTATTTGATCATTTTCACTATTTGTTCCCAATAATGAAACTAATTATTTTCAGCATTGCTAACATGAGTTCATGGGGTTCTTTACCAACAGGGTTTATTTGGTTTCATTCTACAGTACCTTTTATATGTTGCGTTGACTGTGATTGGTCGTGCCCATTTTATCAAATGTATTCAAATCCTACATTCAACCGATCACATGAGCGTTAGTTATATTTAATATATCAGGGTTTCCTGCTTTAAGAGCTTTTTTGTTAGCATTGTACTAACACGGTATTATGGTATCTTTTAAAATGATTGTGTAGATGATGTATTGTTATACGTCTCTGTATACATTTCAGTGCCTTCTTTGGAGATTTAAACATAAATGGGACGTATCCAGGCGCAATGAATGTATCTAGCACCCCTCCAATATACTGGCTAAAGGGAATAAAAAGTATATATTATATTTAGATATCATCTTCCACTCTTCAGGGAATACAGCAATACAAAACAAAATCAAAACAAACAGATCAGTACAATAAAACAAAAATACTGTCAGTGAACTATTTATTATCTTAGAATTATGATCCTTTGCATCATGTCAACTTCGGCAATTTCTGCTGTTAAAATATTGTGGCCAGTTATCAATAAGTTCTATACAGTTTTACCTTTTTCAGTGTAATATTTGTGAAAGTAGCAGCAGCTAGAAGATCACTGTTTTTAGTTTTAGATGGTCCTTATTTAGAAAGGATTTCTTTAATAATGGGGATATACAGTAGCTACAGGTCCAAATGAACAGAATATGTACTACTTTTGTCATCTAAATGATAGTTGATGATCCACTTTTAGCTACTTAAACATGGATCAAGTTGGGTTGATTACTGGGCTGCCCTTTACTAAAGGCCTTGAGTGGTCAGACATACAGTAGTTAAGATTTCTAGGATTGATCTTGAACCAATCTTACATTTGTGTGCCTGTACACTGCTTGATTTAAATCCCTGCCAAGTTTCCAAAAACATAGAACCATGTGAAAGTAAGATTTACTCTTGACAGTGCTGACAGCGATGTATGTTTGACATTATGTCACACATTTTTGAGGTTCCGAAAAGGTTAGCAGGCTTAGCCGTTCAATTACCAACGACCTCCCTGTCCTTAAGAATTAGGGAAATTAGAAAATATAATTTCTTAGAAATAACATACTGTAGTATATGAATATATATTTATCCTCAAGTGTTTTACCCTCTGTCTTCTAAAGAAGAACTAAATGGAAATCTTTCAACAGTCTTCTCTAACCTTCACGCTTCACACTTTATGGGCTTTTCGGCTTCATCTTTATTCACTCCTAAAAGTATATATCCTTTGGCCATTTTTGATCGATGTCATGTTGCCATGACGGCCGCGATTCCGTGCGAGGTCATGCTGGCAAAATGGATAGACGTGTCATTGTGCGCTGGTCCCCTCATACAGAAGCTGAAATGCTCATTGAGCCCCCACTGTGTGTGCTGTGGCTTTAGGCTTTTCCAGGTCAGTGCCTGCTAACATCAGTTGAGTGTCAGCAGCTCAGCAGGAGCTCTTGAAGGCAGTCTTTAGGCTCGGGCCCGAGTACATTTAACACCATCACATTCCACAAGGTTACACTGCCTCCAAGAATTGTACAGCTAGCTGCTACGTCTGCTGTGTAAGCTGTTAACACTTTGATCGACACCCTCTTTCTGACACTATTCACACAATATTAAAAGGACAGGTTACATTTTCAAGTCTGTCTCAGTAAGTCTATCTTAATACATAACAATCTTGGATGTTCATTGATTGATGAATCACTTCACAGCCAATATGGACCAGAGGAATAATTACAGCGACCAAGAGAATATTTCAGTGTGTTACTCTGTAATGTCTTTTTCCATCTCAGTAACATTGCACAAATTCGACCCATCTTATCATTTCGTGATGCTGAAACTGTAATCCACGCATTTGTGTCTTCCCGACTTGATTACTGCAATGTCCTTTTTTTCTGGTCTTCCAAATTGTGCCACGAGAGGCCTTCAACTTGCTCAGAACATTGCAGCCAGAATCCTGGCAAAAACTACAAAATATGATGACATAACATAACATCTGGCCTCTCTTCGCTGGCTCCCCGTGTAAGCTAGAGCTGATTTTAAGAAGACAACTGAGTAAGAAGCTCACTCAGTTCACATTTTTAAATCTAGTTTAGTATCTTGACCTCTACTCATTATACTACAGCCAACCATAACACACCATCCTCTCTGCTTCCTTAACAAAAAAAACCCTGTTTTCACTTATTCTCTTATGTTGCTGGTTTTGTATTGTTTATAATTACTGCTTTAATGCTGTTCAATTGTTTTGTTGCTGTCTGTTATTTCTGTGCTCCTTTAATTGTAAAGGGCACTGAGACCATGTTTAATGGTGATTTTACACTTCAAATAAAATTTGATTGATTGATTGAATGAATGATACCACTACAGTAGAAGTAGTAATATTGATTATGATTATATAAGTCATATTACTGCTTGACCAAAACTCTGCCTGATGCCTGTCTTGGCCAGGAAACTCTTGTAAAGGAGATTTTGAATCTCAATGAGTGAATAATACATTTTAAATAAAAAAATAAAACATATGATTGTGCATATAAAGCCAACAAACTGTGCACAGACACATCACCATGTAATATTAGGTCAATCAGTAGTCCATATCCACGACGTTCCACTTCCGGTATTGCTCCGGTGACGCCGGAAATTCCGCCGGATGTCACTCTTTTCGGCCAGATGTTCGCTATCTTCCGCTTTCTTTGTGTTGTAATTTTAAACTCTGGTGGATTTCTGAGGACTATGGTTAACTGCTCCTCAGATCTCTGCAGGGTAAATCCAGACAGCTAGATAGACTATCTGTCCAATCTGAGTTTTCTGTTTAACGACTAAAACAACTTTTGGACGTACACGTTCCACCAAAACAAATTCCTTCCCGAGGCTATTTTACAGAGGCACCGTGGCTCCGTCTGGTTCTTAGCACGGCCCAAGACGATTGTGATTGGTTTAAAGAAATGCCAATAAACCAGAGCACGTTTTTATCCCATCCAGGAATGCTGTGTGGGCTGGCCAGACCCTCCTCCACAGCACTGTGGAAAATAATACTGAGGTCTGGACCAGTGTGCTCAATGGTAAATACAGCCATGAGTGGAAATTAATGAGTAGATGTTGAAGCTGTAGGAAAACATCTATCCGTACGGCAACATCATATCAATGGCTTAATCCCTCGTGGGCAGGAGGCAGCCAATGGGACCTTTATAACTCCGCAAAGGATCTTCCGTTATTGAAGAACAACTTAAACTTAAAACACTACAAATGCTTTCATGCACAAACTGAAACACACTCTCACTCAGTTGTCTAATCTCAACTGATTCTGGGCCATAGATGTTCAATTATGTAGTTATTTCTGAGGCTAAGTTTCAGAAGAAGGTTGACCATATAATCCTAACATCACAAAAAGTACAGTATTGTTTTGGGGAGGTTGTTGTTTCATCTGCACCCTGTAGATGGCGACTTTTACACAGAAACTCTTTCATTTGTATCAACATGCACACACATAACACACTATAGGAGAGAAATGTGTCCTAGAGCTAAGTCCCAAACAGGGGGAGGTGTTAAGATTTAGAGGTTCAGTTGTGGAGCAGGGCACTGAGAGCCATTCCCTGTACTCTGCATCAATATGAAAGAGAGCTGGCCAGGCAAGGCCGACTGCACCAGAATAAAACACACTATCGTCAAGCACCAGCCATTTATGGCCCAGCAAATGCGATTTTTCTCTTTATGGCTGAAATATTAATATTTCTATCTGGGTATACTTAGAAAGAAAACAGCAGTTTCCAGGCTCTGAGCTGCCAAGATAGAGGGGGTAGAGAGAGAGAGAGAGAGAGAGAGAGAGAGAGAGAGAGAGAGAGAGAGAGAGAGAGACAGGGGAATTTAATAAGTGATGTCATGGCAAATAAAAAGGGTGGGGAAAGTATGACCTTCAGTCAGCGACTACTGTAAAGCATCAAAGCCAATGTAACAGACATAAATGTTTTCAAAGATTATTTTAATCCCATTTTTTACCATTTTTACAAGAAAAGCTTTCATTGATGTACCCTAGTATTTATGACTTACATCATTAACTCCGCCAAGAAGGGTATGTTTTTCAGTTTAGTTTGTTTGTCCGTCTGTCTTGGATTACGGAAGAAAAAAAAAATACTGGCCTGATTTATTATGAAACTTGGTGGAAGAGTGTAGCATGGACCAAGGAAGCCATACACAAATTATATTTCAATTTCCTTAACATTACATGGCCTTGGAGGAGATCTGCGCTTTCCGAGTGCCCTTCTAGTTGAAATGATTAATTATGTAAAGCAAAGGGTACCATCAGTCAAACGGAGCAGACGGATCCTCTTGATCCATTTGTTAGATGTGGTCCCATTTTCTCTACAGACTTTTTAAGGGAGGTAGTAGCAGACGCCATTGCCACCAGTTTTGAGTCTGGACAGCAAGGGCATTGGTTTTGTTTCAACACATTGTAAATTTGGGGGGTCATCCACCAGAAAATGATGTGCGTCAAACACTTCATTTCCTGCATTCTGGGGAATTTTTATGCAACAATTCCTGGTGCAAATATTTATGTAAATATTTATTTATGTACGGGAAGTTATTATTCGCCTGTATTGTTCAAAACGTTCTGCATATTCAAAACATCACACATGTTTCGTGATGTTGTTTTTTTTAATGAATCATGTACATCTCAACAAATCTACATGTATGAGAGAATGAGACCTTGTTAACGCCAGAAGCTGCAGAGTTTAAAGCTACATAAAAGACAACAGTATCACAAGAATTTACATCTTTGTTTTTCATTATCCTGTTGTGTGCTTTAACCCCCCGATGTTGAAAAGTAGACACAGTTCTTGTTTTCTGTACATGTTTTGAGCCCCCTGAATGATTATATTTACCGGAGTGGGTTGTCTTTCATAGTTTTGAGGGGGACAAATCTACCTCTTCGAAATATTCGAATATCTACCCCCCCCGAAATCTACGCCTATGCCAGGCAGGGTAGCTGCTCCGCCACTTACAGTCGTCAGGGCTCGAGCTAGTGTTAGCATTAACTTCTCCAATTCTACACTGCTGGATATAAGGTTGATTTTGTGGGACGAGCTTCTGACAAAACAACTTTAGTAAACCCAAGGTTGTGTTACTCACGTATTGTCTTCTTAGCTAGAAATCAAGCTTTATCGTCAATTTTAAAATGAATGGCACCATCATTTGCAAAATGAACATCATGCTGTATGGAAAAAGACTTGAAACTAGTGATTCTGACCATAAACTCATTATAAAAATGTTTACTGAGGTAATAAATCAAGTGAGAAGCAGGGTCATTTTCCCATAGACTTCTATAGAAACAGACTTCTTCTTGCAACCAGTGGAAGTCGCCCCCTGCTGGAAATTAGACAGACTGCAGGTTTAAGGCACTTCCGCATTGGCTTCACTTTACAGACCCAGAAGCTCCGTCCATTATTTATACAGTCTATGCTTAGGATGCCAATTCTCCACTATATCTGATATACATAGCAAATATTAGTTTACTGCTATATTAATATTATGCATGGTATGTACAGCCCCTTTAAAGTAGAACAGAAGCCTAAAATGTATACTATGTGTTATTTATTTGCTTTTTCCACATTTAAAGTCAGAAAAGGCATTTACAGGATTTTCCAGGATTTCCGAACATTTTAAAAACAAAATCAATGTTGGTGTCTCTTTGATTGCCTCCCTTCACAGGAACATAATCCTAAAAAAAGCAGCCCATAATTTATTCCAATCTCCAAACACTGGCCTCAGGGAGATGTTTCTCCTCTGCACAAACCACTTTAGCCAAAGTTAGATAGCTGCATCTAGCCCATTTAAGTCAACTTTATGAAAAGTAAATGTGAAACCTTGGCTGTAAACAACTTATGAAGTTGACTGATGTTTAAAGCAGGATTTAAATAAGAGTTTGTTGGAGGTCTATAGAGAGGCAGAGTGGGAGACATGAAAGCAGCCCCAAGGGCAGCTTTGTTGATTGGGATTGATTCTGATGAAACAAAGGCCAATGTAAGCAACCTGATAGTTCAGACAGATCGACACATCAGCACTTTGTTTTCTTTTAGGACACTAATAGTGGAACCCATTCACATCACTGCAACTTTTACATGTCCGTAGCAGTGATGGTCACAGTTGAAATTTAATTTTGGGGAGTTTGAGGTCATTAGTGAATGTCCCATGTCTGAGTGTGATTTGTAGAGTGTGTGAATATGTTTTAATGATCCCTACCTGTCAGTTCGGGTATGCCGGTATAGAACCCCTCACTTGTTCTCAGTGATTCTGAGCAGCCTTAGTCTGTACACAGTCGTCTGTACACAGAACTGGGTAAAGTCTAATAAGCCAAAATATTTAAAATCAAATCACCACTGTGTGGGTGGACAATGGGTGTGCAGGGCCAAGTTTGAGTAATCAAACTTGCAACTATGAGGCCCATCTTCTGAGCTGATTAAAACCCTCTTTTGAACTTGTTTTTGTCCAACGTTCCAGCAATTCCCACCTCATTACCTCATTATAGCTGCTGTCGCCATAAGTCAGCCATTATGTGTTTTTTCCTATTAAGTCAGAACTGATTCCTATGGAAGCCCTGAAGGGCAATTTGAAGAAAAACAGGTTTTTCTGGCATTGTTGGCCAAAACCTATCTCGTATGTATGATAAACAGATTCCATATCTGTCTGTTAAGTGTGGAGCTAGAGCCAGGAGGTGATAAGCTTAGCATAAAGACTGGAAACAGGGAGAAGCAGCTGCCCTGCTTCGTCCAAAGCTTAAATAGTATGCCAAACGTAATGCTCACCAATTGTATCTATGTATATCTCACATATATTTCTTGAATATCTCACATTTTGTTTTGGCAAGGTTAGCTTTGTTCCACCCATCTTCCAGTCTTTATGCTACGCTACGCCACTGTTATTGTCTCCATGGCTCTAGCTCCATAATTGAAGGACACAAGAGTTGTATTAATCTTTTCACCCAACTCCGGGGAAGAAAGTGGACCACAGAATAGATATGAATCATGTCGATATCTATATTTACAGATAATAAAGATAAGAATTGAATATAAGTCAAAGATAATCAAACAAATATAACATTATCGCATTATCTATCATACAATATCAGGTAAATCAAAATGATTTTAGGGTTAGTGCATAAATTACAGAATTTCCGAGGTTAACTACCATTATTACGGAGATCTCTATAGGCATCTCACGCATGCTAAGTTAAGAATAAAGTCACACCTGCTTCTCTTATGAAAATATATGCTCTCCTCTTCTTCTCTCCTCACTTCATCTCCTCTAATCTTCTTCTTTTCTCTTCTCTCCTCATCTAAATCAATGCGTTGCCCCGGCTCATATTGGCCTGACATCTGACTGATTGCTACACACAGAAACCTGCAGCTAAATAGAATAACAGTGACGCCCAAATGAAGTTGATACACCTTGATAAGAGCTCTATTCAGTCATTGTGAAATAGGCCTGAATGATGCTTTGGCCACACACACACACACACACACACACACACACATACACACAACACACACACTTTTTAAATGAATCTTATGCACCGAGCTGTGGAATTGTGTTAAAAGGTAGATTATTCATGGAGAATCGACTACAATTTCACGGCTTTCTGGAAATAATTAGCGTGACATTTATTCAGGCTTTATAATTGGTTAAGACTCCAGACCCTCACCTCTAATAAAGTTGTCATTGAACCCTTAATGCTGCTGGTGCCCATGACAGCAGGGGTATATTGCAGCCTGGTGCAGGGTCAGTCAAATCATTTGAAAGAGGATATTGCAGCCAGGTTTATGGTGCGCTGTGTGCGTGCACGCTTGCATGCGTGTGTGTGAATGTGGTCCATTCGTCACACGCGCGTCATCAATCGAAACCAGTCCATTGTTAGATGGACGCACACACACACACACACACAATTACTTATAGATTTTAAAAGAATCCTCTGCAATGTTTCAGTCCATCTAAAAAGAATTAGTTTGCAAACGGTATTTTCTAGTACGTCATTAGAACCAATCATCCTGTCCTCTACTCAACACCCCCTCCCTGCTACTTTTCTCCCATTACTCTTCATCCTTTTTGTCAAATTTCTTTGTCTTGTTTCCTCGTCCTCATTGTTTTCCCCCTACTCAACTCTCTTCTCTCCTTGCTTTCATCCTTCCTCTTCCTCATCACACTGTCTTGCTGTTATTTAGTTTGTTCACTCGACTCCTCTCTCGTCTTTTCCTCCTTCACCTCCATGTCTTAACTGTGGCTGTGAAATGGTTTGGAATTGAGTTTTCACATCTCTCTCATTAGACTCCATCGTTGTAATAATATTTTTAGAGGGGTAGAGAAACAAGACATAACCCCCGATGGAATCTAGACACTGGTGGCGGCGGAGAAGGAGGCCGGAGACCAGACCGACGAGGCAACGGAGCGGTCAGCCGGAGGAAGACGCTTTGCCTGAAACGACAGCTGACAGAACAGGGAGAGAAACAGATTTACACAGATTGTGTGTGTGTGTGTGTGTGTGTGTGTGTGTGTGTGTGTGTGTGTGTGTGTGTGTGTGTGTGTAATGGGAGGGGTTAGGACTTTTTTGGGCAGGAGTGGGATGACTGGTTTTAGGATGTGGGAACGATTGAGCCCGTGAAAATTGTAGTGATGCAACTTAGCACATATTTGTATTATTGTAAATTAAGTGTAAAATTGTATATTCTGATGTTTTGTTCTTCACTTGCATTGAATATTTATTGTTTTACCCACCTGCCCAGGGACTACGGGCGGAAAATAGCAATTGTGCTACAACTTGTTGCAATGCATCTCTCCTTGTTCTTATACAAGGTTAATGTTTCATTGTGCATTGTCCCTGTTTAAATGAAATAACATTACATATAAATGCTAGAGAAAAACATGAAAATAACTGAACTGAACTGAACTCTGTGTGTGTGTGTGTGTGTGTGTGTGTGTGTGTGTGTGTGTGTGTGTGTGTGTGTGTGTCTCAGGTGGCTGTGACATTTGCAGTGGGGTCAGAGGTCGGCCTTCAGAGCAGCAGTGACTTCAGTCAGATGGGAAAACCTTTCTTAATGGGCACTGTGGCTCTGGGTGAGAATCAGCTTTGTACAATATTGCTCTCTTTCCTTCTTTCTCTCTTCATCTTTTCACCTTTCTGGCCCTGTCTTCTACCATCCTTTTTTTTCCTGGCCCAGAATAATGAAGGCCCATGATGGACTTACTCCACAGTGCACGGGACACCTGGAATTAAAGTTGCCAACCAGATTTAGAAAACTATTTTGCAGCAAGTTCACAGCACATTGGCCAAAACTTACTGCTCCATTAGAAAATAAAAAGGCACAGTAGCTCATTTGTTCAATGTGAAAAACTGTGGCCATAAAAGAATTTGGGGATTTAACTGCTAGTAAAGGAGACTTTAAAGTCTAAAGATAATGCTGAAGACATCGTAGCCATGAACAAAGCTGTACTGTATGACTCCGATCTTGCCAAACACCCTGACAATGTTGCCCTACATCTCATTGATGGCCCTGAAAATGGTCGGATGCCTTATGTTGTCTAGTTTCATATAATACCAATATCTTCAATCTATCTTATAAACAGAGCCTGCTTCAGCCTCCTAAAGGCAGTAATGTCGGCCGAGATCGGTCTCCTAGGGTTAAAAGATCAATCTCAGAATTTTATGAATCAATTTCGGATCATTCAAATGAAGATTGATGTAAATCGGATAATCTATTTTTTAAACACAGGCCTACTTATATGAACTCTAAGAGCATAGAGGACAGTGATGACACACTGGTGTGCTGCTGGTACAGCGTGAAATAAAGGTGTGGTACAGTAACAGAAGCCCACAGCTATGAATGAAGATTTTTGTCTGCATGCTGTAAAGAAGAAATGGTAACACTTTATTTGAAGGGGTGTGCATAAGACTGATATGACACATGTCATGAACATGAAGGAGTCTTTTTGAATGTTTATGACTGTTGTCATTAAGTGTCATTCGTTAAATGATGACAGTTCAAAGTTATCATTGTTTGAGATGTTTGTGTTATGACAACTTGACATTACATAAGCAAGGCAATATAACCTGTCAATGTCTTTGTTATGACAACTTGATATTAACCTAGACAACATAACCTGTCATAAATATGTCATGGCAGGCCTAATTATCAATCTTTAAGAAACTATTTTACCACTATTTTACCACTATTTACCACAAAATGTCATTGAGCTGTCATTAAGTGGTTGGTTTTTACCTTGGCTGTCATGAGCCCATTATAACGGTGTCATGAATATTGTTCCTTGACCTCAAGGAAAGTGAAACAATTTGGACTTAAGTCAGCTAATTGGACAGCTAATCGAGCTAACTAGCTAAGGGCAGCTAACTACAGTTAGCGGATACTTTAGCAACAAGTAACGTTAGCCTAAAGCTAACGTTATCTGTCTTTTATGACATCTTATTTCAGGCCATGTGTACTATTCATGACACCTTTAGAAAAGCATTTCATGGTGAAATCAAACTTCATGACGAGTCCAAATTGTTTCACTTTACCTAAGGTCAAGGAAAAATATTCATGACAATTATGACGGTCACATGACATGCCAATGTAAAAAACAACCACTTAATGACAGTTTATGCGTATGCACACCCCTTCAAATAAAGTGTTACCCAAAACATTTCACACGGTCTGTGCGATTGACCTGCTGTTCTGTTTTTGTTCCAAACAGGAGGGATTGTAAACGTGATGCCTCTGCTCTTCTCGCAGATCTCACACAACAAAACACAGGTAAATCTAGTCCTCTACTATGTCCGGCATGACTTCTGATCTGTATGCTCACTGTACTGAATTCAGAAATAGCTTATGAGGCACTGCATTGGCGCTGGCAGCTGTAACACTGCATAAATGTGCACAGGAGCAGCAGCAGCTATACATATATATATATATATATATATACGTATAGCTGCTATATATATATATACACATGTTACTTCACCAACAACCTATCCACTATTAATCAGAATGCATTTTTATAACTCGATCCAGAGATAAACTGGTTGCTGGACACTGAGTATCACTAAACCCACAGACAGAGCTAGCATGTTGTTTGAATCACATGTGTTAACATGGACATGAATATTGGGGTTATGAGGCTTATCCTGTTTTTGATCATATTGGGGATATGATGTTGACATGGCACACAGAGGAATCGGGTTCTTCATATCTCCATACAGGCTCGCCGACTGCTGTCTCTCTCTCTTACAAAACGCTTCAGTAAAAATATTTTCATGATCTAGTCATTATGATATGATAAAACTATGCTAGGGCTATCCCTAGCATAGTTTTATCATATCATAATGAATGAATATATATCTATATAGAATCCTGCCAGCACCACTGAGGCACGGTATTGTTATTATTTGCATTAGTACACTGAGAGAGACTGTAACATTAAGGGGAGCGGTGAAAGGCTGAAAGACCCATCTCTATCAGCTATCTTGTAACACCAGGAAGACTGTTGAGTGCACAACAGTACTGTGGCAGCTCCGGGTTTTAGCTGTTACATTTCCAAATTTTACTGTACAATAAATTGTCTCAGAAATAATTGTGATTAACAATTTTCTCTTAAGTCGAATTTAAAAATTATATATATTTATGTATTACTTTTCCAAACAAATGAAAGTATTGAATGAATCCTAGGATACATCTACCCATGTTATGTGACCCAGATAATGTAATAAGAAAATGGACACAGCCTAGGAAGTAAACCACATCTCTTTATTATCATAAAACATAGTATTTATAAATGAACATAAAACAATCAACAGTCATACCCCTCGGACTTTAATTCATGTTCGCAAATAATTGAGGTTAACAAAGAAACGGCTACTCTGTAAAATTGCATTTAGACAATTATGTTATGTTTACAATTGTTATTGGCCTAACCTGGTGTTAATCTGAAGTACTCCATGAGTATAAGATGACCTGGACGAGTATTATTTGAAAATATTGTGGACACTGATGTGGTACGTGAATTCCATGCTTGGTATCGAATTTAAAGCATCACACGCATTTGGTGAGCACCGCTGGTTCCCATTGGCTTGGTCTTACCATTTCTGCTGGGCGACTAACCCTGCCCGCTGGCTGGGTCAGTTGTTATTGGTCAGGTCAGTATTGGTTAGGTTCTTTTTAAGTGCCGCTGGTTAGGGGGCCACTTTCTTAGGCACATGGTCAGGGTTTTGTTAGACAGGCTCATGTGTCTGAATAATGCATGGATACATGCAAAAGCATATCTTTATTTATACATATATTTACATTACATGTCATTTAGCTGACACTTTTATCCAATGCGACTTACAATTGCTGTATATGTCAGAGGTTGCACGCCTCTGGCGCAACTATTGGTTAAGTGTCTTGCTCACATACACACATTGGTTGATGTATCGCAGTGGGAATCGAACCCAGGTCTCCCACACCAAAGGCATGCATGAAAAGAAGTAGCTATATTGTTGACAAAGCTGCATGTATGTAATGCGTATGTAGGCACAACTGTTCTGAATAACATCAACTAAACATTTAAAATAAGTGACACTTGTGAATTACGTTCTAACACCAATGAACAGAACAACAGAATCTGATTACTGAAGAATAGGATAATTGAAGATGCTTGAGAAACACTTCCAGTAGACACAATCAATCCATGTCCGATTGAAATTCTGGGTTAAGCAGTGTAACCAGCCAAGTTTGCATCTAAAAGTATTATAACCAAATTTACAGAAATTTAGCAAAGATTTAGTCCCTTCAGTGGAAGCTTGAGTGACGTTTAAGTCGCATGCTGCGTGTGCGCCATGTACATCATGATTTATTTAAATCAGTTTCAATTGCATTTTTGTAGCTTTTTCTTATCATTGATATCAATTTGATTGATAGACCAGCTTTTCCACCTCAGCCAAGTGTAAAGACTTTTTTGAAATATTTCAACAGTTTTTTTATCAAATTTCCAGTCTAGCATTTCCACTCAGGTTCTTTTATGTGCAGGTTCAAAATGAGCATAAAAATGAAGTGGAGGCCTTAAAGCAAACAAGTAGCATGTATATGTCCTCGTGCCCCATTATCACTGACTGCAAGCCTGCCTTTCTGCTGCTGCAATTTCTCAATGCCTTTGTCTGAATAACATACTCTGCCTAATATAAATGACCACCCGCATCTGTCTTAGCTAAATGTATCATTATCCCCGGCATAATTTATATGTTTTAGGGTCATTGTCTTTGAAGAAAGATCTTTTGCATTAAACAGATATTTTGCATGAAACATACAAAGACAAGGTGAGAATCACCAAGTGTTGTGGCTTAAGGGAAGTGTGTCACCGTCACTGACACGCCTTAAGCCTGTTTTATGGTTCTGCGGAGGCTCCACGCAGAGCTTTCGCTGTAGCCTACGTACGTGGCCTGATGTTTATACTTGTGCACTAGTGTGTGCGTCGAGCCGGCATGTGTCTGTGTGTGGGGAGTGGGTGAAAGAGCGAGGGAGAAGTGAGAGAGTGACGGAGAAGTGAGAGAGTGACGGCGATTAGCTTCAGAGCGAGTAGCGACTCTAGAGTCATAGTGAGAGAAATAAAGTGTCTCCCCTGTTCTTTCTGACCACGGTGGGAAATCTGTAGCAGGAAAAGTTAACCCTCTCCTTGATTTCATGTTGTTTATGGAGAAGGAGAACCAGGAAACGAGTCGGGGGAAATGCAAAGCTACCCAGCCACGGCCGGGCGACGTGCGTCGCTGCGACGTGTAGTTACATTTTTCGAGAGGTGCACGTCAGGCTATGGCGTAGGGTCTGGCATAGACGCAGAGGGGTCTGCGGGGGTACGCCGTCAATTTGACGCAGAAGCATAAAACGGCCTTTAGACTTGTTCAGAAGAAGTGCTAAAAACTGCAGTTCCTCGAATTGCCACTTGAGGCTGGCCCAAAAAAGGAGTCAATCCCTATAGACCCCCATGTTAAATTGCCCAACTTTATAGCAAAAATAAACATGTTGCCAGAAGCAATACAATCTATAGCCAGTTTTCCCCATCATGACAACTTTGGGGCTTGGATGTTTTTATACCTCACGCGTTTCAGTTATATTGAGGTTTATAGTTTAGGTGCCGTCACAGAAAACTTTAGGCTTCATTTGCGCCGCCTCAGCTCCATCCACACTCCACCTCTGTGCCCATTTTTGGATTAGCCGAGAGTTAGGCGAAAGAAACCTTAAGAAACCTATGGGTGATGTCACGGAGACTGCATCCATATTTTATACAGTCTATGGTTCAGATGTCTGAGTGGACAAAGGATGCAAATGGAGGGTGCAGCAAATTGAAGTGTGCATTTTATGGAAGACTAAGCCTGGCTGATTGTTTACGAGTTTCACTGGCTTCGTGTTGTGTTGATGTAATCATACTGTGTCGTAGCTTTACAAAATTATGCTGTAACTCTGCTTGAGCAGGATGTCAGTCACCAAGTACTGTATTTCCTTCATGTCCAGATCCTGTGGTTTCGGAGAGCAGTGCTCGCAGGCCTGACAACCTGCACTGTGCTCAACATCCTCTGGTAAGCACATCATTCTCTTACTGCCCTGCTCTTTAACTTCTTTATTAATAGATAGATAGATAGAATAGGGAAATTTCAGTGCTACAGCAGCAAAATATCAGACACACAGCACACATACAGAATATACATGAAATAATAAATAGGATAGAATACAAGAACAAATATAATTAAATAATTATTATTAAATATAAAATACTAAGGAAAGAATGTATGAACGTATATACAAGATGGGAATAAAAATGTACAACTACTTAAATAGTATTTATAAAGATGTAAGTAAAACCTATGTTTGTGCAAGTTGCACTTAGTGCAGTATTGTGATTTATATCTTATCTAACACTCAGTAATAAATATTGTATTGCCTGTGGTAGGAATGATTTCCTGCAGTGGTCAGTGCAACACCATATAATAATAACCTTCAGACAAGTAATAGTTATTAGCTTATACACCTTTTCAGGTGTCATTATCCTTAAGAGTCATACTTTTTTTCAGCCATGTTCTCTGTAAATTGCGAGAGAGAGAAAAAAACACCTCTGAATCTACTCTTGTACCAGAGACTTATTACGCCAGGAGAGCATCTGGTGTATATTCTCCCAGGAGAGAGCACCACAGGAGACTGGGCTATTTCTGTAAAGAACTGCCACAACCTCTCCACAGGCAGAGGGTTAGGGATTATAGAGGCAGGAAATTCAGGGGGAAGGAGGGGGGTCACAGTAATCATTAGGTTTAAGCTACTGTATGTGTCAGCCATCATAAGGGGGTCTCGATTGTTTAATGCAGTAATTCCCAACCAGGGGTACTTGTACCCCAGGGGGTACTTCTGCAGTTGCAAGGGGGTTCGTAGAAATATCATAGAGTAGCTCAACTGATTTGTATCCACATATTGACATTATGTCAACAGTAGGCTTGCTTTTCCAGACCATCCACACGCTGCGGAGCGGAGGAAGGTCTGGCGAGTCCACACAGCATTCCGGGATGGGAGAAAAGCGTGCTCTTGTTTATTGTTTATTTTATCTTGTTCATTTCTTTAAGCCAATCACAATCGTCATGGGCGGCGCTAAACTCCTCACGGAGCCGCTGTAAAATAGTCGTGCGAGAGAAAACTCAGATTGGACTAGCTAGCTGTCTGGATTTACCCTGTAGAGACCTGAGGAGCAGTTAACCATAGTCCTCATAAATCCACTGAAGTTTAAAATGCCAACACAAAAAAAGCGGAAGGAAACGGACATCGACGAAAATACATGCATCCGGCAGAATTTCCTGCAGCACCGGACCAGTCCCGGAAGTGGAACGTCAAGGATATGGACTAAGTCAACAGTAACACCTAAACAGTAATACCTAAACACTATGTGTTGCAGTTATATAAGAGTACGTAATAAACTGGTTAGCCAGTGAGCACAGAAGTTTGAACAGTTAGCTAAAAGTAATGAATAAATCATAGAAAAAAAGCTAAAAGTAAGGACTAAACTGTTCAAATAATTAGCTTCAAGTGGAGAAACAGTTAAAATAGTTAGCTAAGAGTACTGGATAAATGGTAGAAAAAAATCTAGCTTCACTCCAAGTAGTAGTAGCCTAGACTAGTAGTAGTACAATTGATGACCAAACTAACCTTAATATTGACAGTTCAATTGTATGAAAAAAAAACAGGGTTTTGGTTATACCTGGGACTACTCTCGCATTGCCAGACCTTTCTCCACAGTGCTGTGAAGGAGGGTCTGGCTAGTCGACACAGCATTCCGGGATGGGAGAAAAACGTGCTTTGGTTTATTGGCATTTCTTTAAACCAATCACAATTGTCTTTGGTGGCGCTAAGACGGACGGAGCAACAGTGCCACTGCAAAATAGCCTCGGGAAGGAATTTGTTTTGGTGGAACATGTATGTTCAAAGGTTGTTTTAGTCATGCAACAGAAAACTCAGATTGGACAGATAGTCTAGCTAGCTGCCTGGATTTACCCTGCAGAGATCTGAGGAGCAGTTAACCATAGTCCTCATAAATCACCTGGAGTTTAGAATGCCAACACAAAGAAAGCAGAAGGTGATGTACATCTGGCCGAAAAGAGTGACGTCAGGTGGAATTTCCGACAACACCTGAACAATCCCGGAAGTGAAACGCATTGATATAGACTAACCATGGACCAAATAGGTCGGGAACCATGTGTTTTCTTGCAAGTAAAAATGTTGTTGTACTTTGGTCAATAGGTGGATTGTTATAGACAAGGTTTTATTCGATGATTCTAAAAGGAATAAGAATCTTGTGCGATGCGACTGTACGATGTAATAACGGTAGGGTTTTGTGCGAAATGTCCATATGAGGTAAATGTAGAGTAGCAGGCTGCTTTGTGGATAACAGATGTGAACCCGCTTGGGTGGAATTAAGGCCGAAGCCTGTCATGCCTAGAAAGTGTGATTGTGTTCCAAAAGTACCATTTAAACCAATAAAATGTAAAAGTCATTCAAATCAGCTTTTTATAAGCTAATATGTGGTAGACCATGGTTGACATTGAGCACTGTGGTCAGATGGTCACATGTGACCACACTGCTGGACAATAGCTAGATAGATAGATAGATAGATAGATAGATAGATAGATAGATAGATAGATAGATAGATAGATAGATAGATAGATTTTCATTGATCCCAAAAAAATGGGAAATAACGATGTTGCAGCAGCAAAATATCAGACACACAGCACACATACAGAGTAAACATTAAATATTAAATAATAGGAAACAATATACATGAAATAATAATAGAATACTACACAAGCAATATTTAAAATATATACAATTTGGAAATAAAATGTACTGTTTAATGTAACTGTAACTGTTGCATCTATTGTAACTGTTTCAATAGATATAGATAAACTTAATGTGCAAGTTGGGGAGTAAAAATGTACAACTGTTTCACTAGTAATGATAGGATGTAGATAAACCTATTGTGCAAGGTTGTGCAAGGTGCATTCAGTGCAGTTGTGATGTATATGAAGTGTTAAAAAGTTTAATTGCCTGTGGTAGGAATGATTTACTGTAGCGGTCCGTGCGACATCGAAGCTGTCGGAGCCTCTTAGAGAAGGTGCTCCTCTGTTGGACCAGTGTGGGGTCGGAAAGGGTGGTCAGGGTTATCCATGATAGATAACAGTTTCTTCAGTGACCTCCTCTCCACCACAGCTTCAAATGTCTCCTGTTTGCAGCCAATAATGGAGCCAGCCTTCCTGATCAGTTTGTTCAGTCTGTTTGTGTCACTGGCTTTGATGCTGCTGCCCCAGCAGATGGCGGAGGAGAACAGAGCGCTGGCCACAACAGACTGGTAGAACATCTCCAACATTCTGCTGCACACATTGAAGGATCTCAGCTTCCTCAGGAAATAGAGTCTGCTCATCCCCTTCTTGTAAACAGCAGTGCTGTTGATTTTCCAGTTCAGCCTGTCATCGATGTTGACACCCAGGTATCTGTACTCCTCAATCATGTCCACATCTCCACCCAGAATGCAAAGGGGCTGTGGAGCCGTTCCCTTCTTCCTGAAGTCAATCACCATCTCTCTGGTCTTAGCAGCAGGTGATTCTTACCAGACCACTCCACAAAGTTGTCCACCAGCGCTCTTGTACTCTCCCTCCTGTCCATCCCTTATACACCCAACAACTGCAGAGTCATCAGAGAACTTCTGTAGGTGACATGACTCTGAGTTGTACTGGAAGTCTGTGGTGTATAAGGTGAACAGAAAAGGAGACAGCACAGTCCCCTGTGGAGCCCCCGTACCACTCACCACCACATCAGACAGAACACGGTCCAGACGGACAAACTGTGGTCTGTCTGTCAGGTAGTCAGTGATCCAGGAGACTGTGGACGAACCGACACCCATCATCTGCAGCTTCTCACCTAGTAGCAGTGGCTTGATGGTGTTGAATGCGCTGGAGAAATCGAAAAATGTGATTCTCACAGTGCTGCCACCGCCATCCAGGTGCAAATGAGCTTGCTGAAGAAGATAGATGACAGCATCGTCCACTCCCAGACGAGGCTGGTAGGCAAACTGTAGAGGGTCCAGAGAAGATCTCACCTGCGGCCTCAGGTAGGCCAAGACCAGCCTCTCCAGCACCTTCATCACATGGGATGTGAGAGCCACTGGGCGGTAGTCTTTGAGGCCAGATGGAGTCGACTTCTTGGGGACCGGGACAAGGCAGGACGTCTTCCACAGCAGCGGCACCCTCTGCAGGCTCAGGCTCAGGTTGAAGACATACTGGCGAACACCAGACAGTTGACTGGCGCAGGTCTTCAGGACCCTGGGGCTGATGCCATCCGGGCCGGCAGCCTTGCGCTGGTGAAGCCTCTCCAGCTGTCTCCTCACCTGGCCAGGTGTGAATGAAAAGCAGGGGGGGTGCTTGAAGTGTCTGTGGGGGGAGATGAGATGTGCTGTAGTTGTGGGGGGAGTGGGCAGACCACAGGGGGGTGAGGGGGGAGGTGTGGGAGCAAGAGAGGGTGGGGAGGAGGCAGAGAGTTGGTGTGGGGGGTTGGTGGAGTGGTAGAAGAGGCAGGGGATGGCTGTGAGCTAAACCTGTTAAAGTAACAGTTTAGCTCGTTTGCTGTCTCATGGCTGCCTGGTGTTGGTCTTCTTCTACCCCCACACCCGGTGATCTCTTTCATCCCTGTCCACACCTCCCTCATATTGTTCTCCTGTAGACTGGCCTCCAGCTTCCTCCTGTAGGAGTTTTTACATTCCCTCAGTTTATCCCGTAGTTTGTGCTGTACTCCCCTCAGCTCTGTCCCATGACCTGAAAGCTTTCTTCTTCTCATTCAGAAGAACTTTCAGGTCACTGGTGATCCACTGCTTGTGAGTGGGTAAGCAACGTACAGTCCGGGAGGGCATGGTGACGTTCTCACAGAATTTGATGCAGTCTGTCATATTATTGATGTCCTCCCCATGTGGTTCACAGAGCACGTCCCAGTCTGCAGACTCAAAACAGTCCTGCAGAGCCTCCTCAGCCTCCTGAGTCCACCTCCTCACAGTCCTTGTTTGGACAGGCTACCGCTGTACAAGAGGAACATACTCAGGAGACAGCAAGACAAGGTTGTGATCTGATTTGCCAAGGAGGGGAAGGGCAGTGGCACTGTACGCATCCTTGGCATTAGCATACAGGAGGTCCAGAGTTTTATTGTCTCTTGTGGGGCAGTTAACATATTGTTGAAAGTCTTGGAGGGATTTATCCAGTGAAACATGATTAAAATCCCCAGTGATAACCATGAAGGCATTGGGCTGCTGCGTCTGAAGTTGTGAGACAGTGGTGTGGATGACGTCAGCAGCTGCCTCCGCATCAGCAGAGGGTGGAATGTAAACAGCGATCACTATGGCGGACGTAAATTCCCTCGGGAGATAATACTGGCGAAACCCCACAGCCAGCAGTTCAATGTCCGGGCTACAGAAACGTTCCTTCACATTCACATATCCGGGATTGCACCACTTTTCACTCACATATAGTGCAACCCCCCCTCCTTTCTTCTTACCGCTTTCTGTAACGTCCCTGTCCGCCCGAACCGTCAGAAAGCCGGGTACCACCACGCCATTGTCCGGGATGTGCGAATGCAGCCATGTCTCGCGGAACTCCCTCTGAGTCTTGTGGGAGACAGAGAGCTTTGACATTGGCTAAAGAGGCAGGACCCTCTGAGACCATCAGCAGAGGTTTGAGGAGAGCGGGCAGTAACAGCATCGGTCATCTGGCATAACAACCATTGACAGAAGACTCCAGATGCACCGTATCCACAATCTCTTGAGTGTTTTTTTGCAGAAGAAAGAGAAAGAGTCAAAGACAGGTGCATTTTGGGAGAACATTTAACCTGTGGTTTCCTTTGACATAGAAACAAGCCTCAGGGGTATGGAGTTTGGAGTCAAACCTCGCTCTTCAGTAAATATGGTTAGCAATCCTAAACAGCGGCCATATGAACATAACAAATGTGTCTCCAGTGATGAAGGCTGCTACAGTGAGGCTGATATTTTCTGTGATTTTGTTTGTGAATATACAGTATGTTTTTGTGAATGTTCTTTAGAGCCTTCATTTTCATTAGATAAACTGGCTGCATTTATAGTTTTAGTGACAAGGAGAAATCATACACATTAGACTTGCATCTCCTCATTATACTCACACACACTTAGAGTTGCAGCTGGCCACCATATCAGAACCATAACAAAAACTTCCAACTCTACCAGAGTATTAGACAAGAACATTTAGACACACTTTATTTGTGGCTTGTGTGTCTGTTTCAATCAGTGAGAAAGAGAGCGAGTTTCATAAGAGAGATAAAGACACAAATGGATAGACAAAATTCCACTCTACTCCCCCGATTTTACAGTCAATTTACCAAACATGGGTTGTCCTACCCAGCCTATGAAAACTGTTTCATAATGTCTTATGTAGTTCTCCAGAAGCTTTGTCAAGTCTGCTAGAATTACTCAAGTGACCCTGGAATCTCAGCTTCGGCTTGGAGACATTAAAGTTTTAATGGAGAGCTTGCATTACTAACTCTCGGTGTGGAGTTTAAAAGACATCACCATTTAGCAGACAGGCAAGGTCTTAAGACAATATGCTATCCAGTTGCATTATGGTAAGCATTAAGGCAATTGCACTTTGTTAATTTTTAAAAACTCAAACTGTTAAGTACCTTCCGCCATCTAGTGGCTCTTATTGTGGCATTGCCGTCCCTGTTAAAAAATCGAAAATTGAATCATCATCATTGTGGAATTGGAGAATCGTGACATATCTATTGTCAACACATTTTACAACTTCTCTACCACAGCAATACTGATACCACACTTCAATGAATGTATTTTTGATATTCTGACACAAGTGTATATCCTTCATATCAACCCCAGCCTAAGCAAGACTGGCAGCACAGTCTTTGAATTCTAATCCAAATGCGGCAGGTACTGTATATATGATGCAATATCCATGTGCACCTTGTTTCTATCAGATAAAAAAAGGCAAAAATGTTGAAATGAAAAATGAACAAGCAAGCACAATAAATAAAATACACCACTGCACTGCTGAACGAGATCCACACTCATGACAAATTTCACTGGGCTATACCCAACAATTGACTGTATCTGACCTTTGTTGTACTTTACTGATCAGCTTCTGGCAAAACAACTTACAGCAGCTCCACATAGTAACTCTCTCTCCTCTGGGATACTTCTCTGAGATTTATGTTGTAGCTTTTTTGTTTTGTGTACAACCTACACACCAGATTCTGAAAGCAGTGTTCCGTGGCAAAGCAATGCTCTATAATGGCAGGTTTATTTCACAGAGGAGCTCCATTTATCGATTCATGATAACATTTCAACGTTATTTCAATGCGCAGTAAACAGGCTTTACATTCTCTCCACACATATACAGAGTTCTTAGGTCAACACATGCACTGCAAAGAATCCAAACTGTACTTTTACTTTTAGTTTAGTAAATGCATGGTTAGATGAGCCTTCAACTAAGTGCTCTATTTCACATGGATTCCGCCCTCTAACAGGGCTCTATGTGTGTAACTTTTCATCCATGTGGATTCACATGGAAGGTGGGTGAAATGTGGTGTACACTAGATGGTGGGAAGGTCGGCCTTCTTTTCTTGTGTTTTGTCACCCTCCTTCTCCTGCTCGTTAGCATTTTCTGCTTGGAGCCAGATCATGTTATGCCCAGGTTTCTACATTGGATGGCTTGTTTGCACTGTCAGGTCCTCTAGGTGATCTGGCATAAGCCAAAATGAGATTACTTTTCCCAGACTGAGTATTTAAACAGTCAAAGTTTGGACATTTTGAAATCAATTAATATTAACAGGTTTGATGCTTTTGCAACTGTTCAACTTTGGTGAAATTTGACATGGACATTAGTGCTGCATAACGTCTTGACAGTACAAGCAATGGGTAAAACCTGTGAGTCTAAAATGGAGAAAGCTATCATGTTACTGTGTCCTACCAATTACCAATTTCATTTAATCTTGTTCTACCAAACAAGAAGCAGCATCAATAAAGCTTTCTTCTTTGTATCTATTTTACATAGAACAAAACCACAATCAATATTAGCAACGGTGCAATCTAACAAAGTAGTTTCTTCAACAAGCTTCTTCCACTGAATATATCCTAAAGACATGCAAATGAATTTCATTGTGCCACTGTCTGCTGTGACCGGGCACTGAGTATGTGTGACCTCTATCTGGATGACTGACAAGGAGCTATGAAGGAGAGAGAAGGACAAGAAAGTGGTGGAATATCTGAAGAAGAAATGCTGTACCTCCTGGGAGCCGAGTCTCTGAAGACCTACACAATCGTGAACAAAATTGAGCTTATGTGTTGTGCAGCTATACAATTCAGCAGCCTGTCCAGGGCTGTTGCCACAGGCATGGAAAGAGATCCAACCCTAGCCATGTTAAAGTCCGGCAAGTTTGACTGAGCATTGTCACCCTCCAGTTTTGTGCCAGGAAGGTGTTGCAGGGAGCTCTTTTCTCTGTGTTTCGTTTTCTGAAAACATTCAAGCAGCCGAGGAGAAGTGAACGCTGCTGCTCACCCTGGTTACAAACCAGGTAGCCATCCATTCAGCTAGACATCTATCCCTAATCAGCTGTTTTCATCAGCCTTCAAAAGAAGCAACAAGGTTGTTTGATCTATCTATAGTTATGGCTGCGTCGCCTGTGGTATGAGTAGGTATGAAGCAGTCCATGGTGAATCTGACAGAACTGTCCTCTAGCTACAGCATGTAGCCTACTCTGGGGGCTCCAAAGAAAGACAGGCAGGAGAAGAGCATTATATACTGATAGCTCCCAACCAATGGATCCCTAGTGGAAGAGATCTCCTCAGAGGTTGCCCCTTCATTAAGCTCTATCAGGTGGATGTATCAGGGTGTATCTTGATGTCTATTTGGAATTGTGGTTCAAATGACTTTTGAGAGGTGAATCCATCTACCCCTTTACCCTTTTTTCAGTGGGCTTTATTTACAGTTACACATGTGCCTTTTCCTTAGTCTGTGCTTTGCACCTCTAGAAGCATAGTACAGATGTTAGAGATTGTTAAGGTCCTGGAAAGTTGAGGATCTGGTCCAAGTTGGTGCAATTTATCTCAGTGTGTTTGTAGAGTCTTGTAACTTCTTTGCCTGTGTCAAAGTTCAGCATGATGACCAGCTAAGTGCAAAGAGGCTAATATATGACTGCAGCCTTATTTTTTCTAAGACCACAGTAAACAAGTCCCAATAATACAGCATATTCTTACGTTTCATTCCTCTCCTGTACAGATCCATCCATATGATCCATAGGTTCTGCCTTGGCTGTATAGTGTCTGGGTCACAGCAGGCCTAACATCTAAGCCCTTACAGCCTTTTTAGAGAAGCCTGTGTTATGTTTCTATGAACATCAGCAGAGTCCACACATTTTGTTACCCTGCCACTTCACAAGGGACTAAACTACAGTGTTTGCAGTACCTAGTGCACACCCCCTTTTATGGGGCTCATATTTACAGACTTGTGTTGGGTTGGTTTGCAAAGTGTGCATTAAGAGGTCATTATGCTTTAAATGAAGTACTTGTCGGGTCATTGAACAGCATTTGAAACCCCCTTTCCCCCCAAACCTTTCCAATGTCAGAACTGGGTAGATATGTCGGTATGTAGAGTAAAGAAAGTAGGCAGGATTTGAACTTCTTACTCATGCTCTCTTTTTTCATTCTTCACACAAGTACTTCCAATCACTTTTCATGTGTATAAACAATTGCAACACCATGAAGGAGAGACTGTCCATTATCATAATTTTTACAATTATGGTATTTCGCTTTGACAGCAGGTATTTCTCCCCACCTTTTGGCATTGACATTTGTAACAGCTGTAAACACATTTGCCTTCAGATGCTGTCATATGACACGTTCTACACTCTAGTTATTTTTAAACATACCCTGGGTTGTTTTACCTGTATGAAACTATTATCCACTTTAGAACATTGTGCAGACTAACTACACAAGTGGCATTTTACGAAACAGCTATTTTATTTGAATCATTCCAGCTGTCTACACAGGCCGTGTAACGGCTCATGTTTCACTCAAGCTATTCGCTTGAGCATGGCTTGAAATATATTTCTGTGCTTGTTGTCTAATTTCTTTTGTTTTATGCATGTAACTACAGTGATTGTGTGTTGGGATCTGAGCACTGCTAAAACATGATCTAGAGTAAATACTGTGTCTGAAGGCATACTGTGTATACAAGACGTGCTGCTCACGCTATGCCTCCTTTTTTCAGATTCACCTTTTAATTTCCACTTACAGATGTGGATAAAGTGTAGCCACACACTTTGAGGAATATGCTGTCATTCATTAGAAATACTCATGGGTGTCACACATCTTTCCACTAGTTCCCTTTTTGTTTGCCAGAGATCATAAACATTTCATCATTTATCTAATAGCTCAGTCCTATGATGGAATATTTGAACGGAAGTTTATGCAAAACATCTGAATTGACATTATTTGTTCTTCAAAAAGGCTTGACATCTGACACATATTGTTACCATAAATTGACTGAAATAATCATGGCTTACACTGCACGGATGCAAATCCTCTCTCTCTCGCCTTGCTTTCTCACACCGCTCTCTCTCTCTCTTATCCCACTACTTTTTTTTTGGGGTCCTCTTCCTGCTTGACGTCCTGGTAAGCAATTTCCTCTGCCTCCATTTTTCAGACCATAATTTTGATTGATAATTATCGTTGGGGACATAATTCTGTTGAGCCACCCAGCAGACTGAAAGACTAGTAGAATAAAATAGAAATGGTGTGTTGTTCGGTGCATTCAAGCGTAGCCACAACAAATGAATGGATAAATCTCTCAGAGCTGCACTCTGCACTGCCGATTCAAAGAGACCCAACAGCCAGTGCCGCAGAGGGAGGAGAAAACTTACTTGTCCATGACTTGCTTTCTCTCTCTCCCTGCAGCCTAACTTTGTGGCCTTTGGTTTCAAGCAAAGAACTTGTGATTCATCCTCAGTTCCCCACTTTGTTTTTAGAAAACCTTCAAAGACTAGCTGAACCCTAAAGGATTACCAGGCTGATTTCCACCTGACTTAAACACTTTGACAATCCAGGGGGGGGAATCCCTGTTGGGGGCCTATTTGGGACTGCTAGTCAGACATGATCGTCTCTCCTTATACACATATCTGAGCTGCTAATAATTGCACATTTGACATAGCAGTTGACGATATCATTATGTATGTGATGCAGTGTTAATCTGCTGTAGATTAGATTGTACATTTATTCTTGGCCTTGGAAACAGTAGTTTATAAAACAATCTCCCACGGGTTTAATGTGGGTAAAGCAGGAACATCAGTAAAACAGTCTGCATTTATCTATAAATTAATATTATTGATTCTCACAGTACCTGCTGTCCACAGCTGCTTTATATAGTGTGAAAAGCTTATCCTTCAGTGAATTCATCTGAATGCATTCATCCCTGCAGTCATCTGAAGGCAGCAGGACACACGTTGATAAATCTGCAGCCTCTGATTTGAAAGGTGCTGCACCAGAAGCCACTGTGTTTACCTTGACTAGATCATGTGCAAATGACACCAGGCAGCTACACACACCTCTACACACTAGAACTTAAACCAATTTTAAGATGAAGGGTTAAAGCTAATTGACTTCAGACAAATAAAGGACAAGCTAAAACAGTTAAAATTGTACGTACAGTTATGTAAATGTCCGAATAGGTTTTCTCTTGAAATTCCCTTCCTTCAGCAGGGAGCACAATACAATAAACGGGCTATACAGTAGAGAACCCAGCAGACACGCAGCACTGAGCGATGGTGTACACATAATACACAAGGAAATTGTTTCCAATGTCAAGTATAGCAAGTGAGTGAGACATTGTCAGGTTCTAAAGATTGCCTCATCTTTTTGATTGAGCATGTTTTGTGATTCAGCATGCTTTCAGAACTAAGGTCATGCAATGTGTAATTGATTCATGGTGGTGTATTTGTAAGCCTTTAAAAGTAGCAAGGCTGGTGTGCCTGAAAAGGTCACTTGGCAGAGCGTGCGCCTCATATACAGGGGCTCAGTCCTTATCGCAGCGGTCGCGGGTTCAGCTCCGACCAGCGGCCCTTTGCTACGTGTCGTTCCCCCTCTCTCTCTCTCTCTCTCTCTCTCGCTTTCTCTCCCCTTTCATGTCTGCAGTTGTCATATATAATAAAGGCCTAAATATGCCCATAAAAATAATCTTAAAAATAAAAAACAAGCAAGTCTCTGTTTCTATGTCAGGCTTGGAGACAGGCTCATTCTCCGAAAGTGAATAAGAGAAACCAGGCTTGGAAGTAAGACTGCCATGTGCTGGTCGGAACTCAAGATTGAGACTCGGACTCGAGTCGCACTTAAAGGACAAATCCGGCGCAAAATGAACCTAGGGGTTAATAACACGTGTACGAGTTTGTCCGTTCTCTTGGATTTGTTTTCATGCTAATCGAATGTGACCAGTTTTATCGCAAACCGCTAATTAACTTATAACGCTAGTTGCGGGGCACGAGTAAAGTAAAAAGAAATTGCTATTTCTATACCACTAAGAAGGCTCAAAATAGCACCACACTTCCACGGTAGCATAATGAGGGTCCCTTAACCGAAGTATTGAGAACTTTGTAAGTGTACAGACAGTTTATTAAAAAGATAGTTTAGAAAGACAGTACCTTTCATGTATACAGGCGGGCGCCATCTTGGGAAACAATCCGACCAGTCGAACGATGAACGCCGTGCATATATTTTAATAAACAGATATAATTCATGCATTTCTACGTAGTTATATTTCACAAACGTAATTCTCATCGACCCATTGGGAAACCACGGACCATGGGAGATTTCAAGTGACAGTTCAGCTCTCGTTGCACGGCGTTCGTCGTTCGACTGGTCGTGACTGTGTTCCCAAGTTTGGTTCTGAGCAGGTAGTATACAGTGGGTGTATCAGAGCTTTTTCACTCAAAACAGCTGCTTGTGTGTGGTGAGACTGGATCAAAATAGTAAAGTCGTGCGCCAAAAACAAAACAATGAGATGAAAAACGCTGAAACACTCAGCCGAGTTGAGGGGAACTGCAGAGTTGGATGATAATTCTCAGTGGGCTCAGTGGGCCCCGTTCACATTACACATCCATTGTTCACATTAAGATATTGATTAATGCAGCTTAGTGGCAGTTCTACAGATTTGAGGTCATGGTGTAGCTTTGGGACAGGACAGGACAACTTCCTCCTATAAGAAACGGAAGCTTCTTAACTAATCTCAAACTGCTTTTTTTCCCTGTTTGTGCACCATGAAAATAATTTAATCCTGCTTCTTCCAGCATTGAATTGTTTTGGCAAAATTATTTACCAGATCTTGTAGAAATGTTGGGATGGCTTGTGGTTACATTGGCTCATTGTATCTAGAGATATTCCGATACCATTTTTTCCTTCCAACTTGCGTAGCAGCCAATGCCAAGTAGCCTACCGATCTGATAAAAAAAAAATATATATATATATATATAATTATCAGCTGTATACGACCAAACGATAACTGTTTGGATCTTATATGTTTGCTGTCATTGTTGTTTGGTCTGGCTCAGGTTTAACCCTTTGTAAAACATGAACAAATACTTACAGAGAATGAATGCCATATAACTTTCTTTAATTATGTAGTTTGACAGTCAGTCATAACTAAAAAAGAGAGTTTTATTCTGGGCTAAAGTACATGGTATTTGAATGGTGCGTAGGGTTTCATACTCATTGATACTGATACCAGCATTTTGGGCAGTATCGGAGGCATTTCTGATACTGGTTTCGTTTAGGAACAACTCTAATTTATCTCCATGTGAGCAAAGAACTGCCATTAATACTAAGAGCCCCCCATGCTGGGCGGTTATAAAACTGCACTGTGATTGGACATCAAACTGTAGCTTTTTTGAAACATGCTCTATCAAATCATTTGTTGCCATAAAACTAAATTGCTATATGTTGTTAAATCCTGTCCAAATTCTTACCTTTTGAACCAAGAAAGTAACCAATAAACATTTAAGACCTTTTTGTAGGCTCAGCTTTATAGTGAACTTCACATATCCCAAGGAAAACAAGATCATATTGGTTTTCGAAAACAAATATATTTTATGTTTTTCCAAAATGTGTTGCAGCAGTAACATTAGTAGCTGATATTACAGTGTTTAAAAGTGCTGAGAATTTGATCAACATATGTTTTATTTGAGCTGTTGTGACGAAAACATCCTGATGTAGAAAGAATAGGTGATGGGAGGACATTAATTTGTTGTTAAATTAGTTGAAGTTTGCGTATTGACAGTGGCTAAATAAGTGAAGGTATATGTGCTCCAATGAATGCCATGTTATTCATGTAATACTAATTTGCATCTACCAACTATCAACTTTCTGTGTGTGTGTGTGTGTGTGTGTGTGTGTGTGTGTGTGTGTGTGTGTGTGTGTGTGTGTGTGTGTGTGTGTGTGTGTGTGTGTGTGTGTGTGTCTCAGGTGCTGGGCGGTGCTGGAAATCGTGCCCCAGACGTCGATACCAGAAAGGTGGCTGGCAGCTGAGACGACAACCCAGCCTGGCCCCAGCAACCTGTCTGGTCCTCATTCCTCCGCCTCCCGTGTGCTGTACTCCAACATCTCACTAGAAGAGTAAGTCTTTACTCTGAATTATCTCTTGTCCTGTTTTGTGCCTTCCATCAAATCCAACAATCAATTGGCCACAGACCTACTTTTGTAGCCTGTAAGTTATTGCTGCCTAAACCTATTCTCTATCATTAAGGTCAGGCATTTCTTAAGCTAAGTTCCCACTACAAGACTTTTAAAGTCGCTAGTTCGCTGTAGTTCACTCTTCACACTACATAACTTTCTGCCTTGCTATCTTGTTTTCACACTAACTGACTGACCAGTCACGAGATTATTCACCAGGAGGAATCCCCGAGTTTAGTCTCCAAACTACGTTTTTGTCACGAAAACACACGCAAGGTTTACAATACCTAGGTGTAGAACAAAAAGACACAAAAACTGTTTTGTCCCGGCAGCCATTACACTGAGGAATAAGTCATAGCTATACTTTGCACAGGCGTTCATTTATTGTTGCTTTTATGTATGTATTTATTTATTATATTTAACCTTTATGTATGTTTTCATAATCTAAACTATTTTTTACTGATTTATTTTGTTTTACTTTATTTTTACTATTAGTATTTAGTTCACATCAATATTTAAGTATATCTGGACCGGTAAGAACTTTTTAATTTTTAATTTAATTTTTGCCATTTCTTAATTTCCTTGTCTTAAGTTGAATGATGTGTAATATGTGCCTCTTTGTTTTTTCCCATTTGTGTGTATGAGGACTCTACTACAAACAAAATCTACCTCTGGGTACTAATAAAGTAACTTGAACTTTGAACTTGAACTTGCAAGAAGTGACACGGGACAAAACGTAATACCGTACGCGAGGCAGGATTTTTGGATGTCCACCAGAAACAAGTGCACCACGTTGTTAGTGCCGCGATAAAACAAAAAAAGAAAAAGAAAATTCAGACAGAGTGCTTTCCCCCTAAGCCCTTGTCTTGCGCTCTCATTGGCTGTAGCTTCCCGGCAGAGTCCCCGACACTTCCAGATATTTAGCCTGCTACTGTAGATATCTGGAATGTGTCTGCGGGGCACCCCTTCTCTCATGTTTCGAACAGTTCACACATCGTGAGCCAATGCCGATTTGCTTCCACCACGCAGCTTTAGTCGGGGAGCTCCAAAAACTGTTTTTACAGTTGATTCAATTATGTATCCACAGACATTAGATGAACCAGGGTTTATCACTTATGGTTTGAGTGATCTGTGATATAATAGATTGATTGATTAAATCCTGTCAGAAGACATTGATATGAATATGAACATTAGTCCAGAGTACAGCTTTGCCTCTGTTATCTACAGGGAAATAACTGTGGTGTTCTCCTTTAGTCACTTTGAAATACATGTTTACTTACTGCAGTAGTCCCCACCACATTATTGATTGAAGGCCAAGACTTTACTGTAAATGACTCGGTGCAGTGCAGCACGGCTGGGCACTGCTATGACCTGATGAAATGAACCAAAATAAAGGAGTAAATGCTCCAGAGGTCACTCTGCGGCTGATGAGAACAAGCCCTTACATGATCTTGGGATCAAACCAAAGTATTGATGTTGGGATGTGCAGAACACAACTATAAAGCAACAGGGTTTTGTTACTCAATTTAAAATCCTAAGACCACTAGAACCATTAGAACTGATTTAGCCTCTTTTTTCATTAAAAAGTTTTTTCAGTCGCTACAAAATTTTGCATTTTCTGTCACAAATGGGAAGGCTGACATTTGCAAAAATCCTTGGTTGAAACTGGACGCAAAACTATAAAACTGCTGGTTTCATTGAAGTTAACGGTTTATTACTGACCTTGTACACAGCAGCTGACAGACAATCTCAACTCAAGGTCTACTTACTCAATTGTTCTGCAGTTTAAAATTGTTGTGTAGGATGGAGAGGCAGACTCAATCATGGATGGACTGTAGATGGATATGTACTTAAAAAAAAATAAAAAATAGAGCCACAGCCTATCAAAGCAACTATTCCAAAGTGTCTGTTCTCCGAGGTAGAATGACAAATTAAAAGATAACATTCATAGGTATCGAGCCCTTTTTATGCCATCACATTGTCCTTTCCTATTCTGAGATAAGAAAAACAGCACCAGATTTCAAATAATAAGTTAGCTTTTTGTCATCAGAATTGTACAGTATGCTATTCCGTTGACGCCCCAAAGGTGACAGTGATGATACATCAGCAGAGAACTGTGTGAATGTGCACAATTAACGGCTTGTACTGAATATGTAATTATTTCAAAGCGTCTTTGAATTGTAATAGCTTCCTGGCTCAGGCCCTCCCTTTCCATTAAATCCTCCTTCATTCCACTGATTTGCAGAACAACCATTTTTCATTCTGATTGCTTGGCATACATTTTTATTTCTGTTTTATTTCTCCCCTCTACCCATCACTGTTCATCGTTCATCTATTTAAAAAGCAGGGCTCCTGTGACCCACATGGTTAAGACAACCTCAGCGACAGGTACTCTGCTCTCCCCGCTTGGCAGAGCTGTGGCTTTCATAGACCAACAATGCCCCCTAGTGGATTTTATCTATTGTGTTGTGCCTGTCTAAGAAGCATAGGGTAGTTGTTCCCCTCATCTGTTGAGTCTTTTAGAGCAGCAATGTGCATTTAAAACAATGTGAGGATAGGATAAAGGGGACAATATCAAAGTTTCAGTTTTACAGAGACCAAGTTAATTAAATTAAAATGAATTGAAACTTAACAATGTATAATGAATGCAGACTGATTATTAAATTCCACTTACTGGGTCTTTTTTATATGGAGCCACAGGTGCTCAGTGATGCAGTACAAGGGAAACAAGACAAATAGTGGCACTAATGGTTGAATTTCAGTCTGAAAGAAATTATGAACTCTTCCAAGTAAAAATGGGAACTATAGTTGAGTTATGCTTACATGTTTGAGAGTAGAGTTGGGGTTTGTTTCAGTAATTTACATATTCATATGGCAGACGTGTTTGTCCAAAGCAACGTAGAAATGAGGTACAATCCTTGCCACAGAAAATCAAGCAGAAACCTTCGAGAAACTAGGGCTGTACCCAATGTCGTTTTTTTTTTACGTTCAAAGTTCTATTGAGGTTTTTGAATGAAGAGCTGCAGCTTGTTCTTTCGGAGGCAGACCATTAAATATGCATTTGAATGTTGATTTATAATTTGAATGTCAGCGTTAGTAGTCAAGTAGTCTGTATCCACGACGTTCCATTTCCGGGATTGCTCCGGTGTTCTGTCGGAAATTTCTCTTCTTTTAGCCAGATGTCCGTCACCTTCCGCTTTCTTTGTGTTGGCATTCTAAACTCCGGTACATTTATGAGGACTATGGTTAACTGCTCCTCAGATCTCTGCAGGGTAAATCCAGACAGCTAGCTAGACTATCTGTCCAATCTGAGTTTTCTGTTGCAAAACGAGTTCCTTCCCGAGGCTATTTTGCAGAGGCACTGTGGCTCCGTCTGGCACTTAGCGCCGCCCATGGCGATTGCTGTTCTTCCTCCGCAGCGCTGTGGAGGAAGGTCTAGCAATGTGAGACTAGGCTGTACCCAATGTTGTTGTTTTTTATACATTCAAACTTCTATTGAGGTTTGTGAATAAATTGACCCCTATTTTACTGAGTTAGATGTGAAAATATTCTGGCTCTACACGCTGTTTTTCCCTGTTTTGTGAGAGTTGAGTAAGAGCCGCTGTTCAGCGCAGCTTGTTCTTCGGAGGCAGACCATTAAATACTCTTGAATGTCAACGGTATATATTAAGCTTTGCAGCTTTAACCTATTTGGTACAGCCCTAGCCTTAACACTGACTTCCACGTTCCACCTGAAGCAAGTGCAACAAGTAACACTTTCAATGCAGGACTTTTACTTGTAACAGAGTATTTTTAAAGTGGGGTATTAGTACTTTGACTTAAGTAAAGGATCTAAATGCTTCTTCCAACACTGAACACAAGTCATCGGAAATGTGGCCTAGAGATGACTAGACTTAAGCACACTGGGGCAACCTCTAGCTCACCCAGTAGCGTGTGCGCCCCATGTAGGCTAAGTCCTGGCAGCGGCACGGGTTTCGAATCCGACCTGCGGCCTTTTGCTGCATGTCGACCCCCCTCTCTCTCTCCTGTCCTGCCTCAAGCTATCCCATCAATTAAAGGCCATAAAAGCCCCGAAAAACATCTTTTAAAAAAAATAAATAATTATATACATATACATATATATATATATATATATATATATATATATATATATATGTAAAGAACACTAAACATGACTACATGTTTTTGTCTTACTGTGAACAATAAAATAATGTTTATAAAATAAACGTTTTGCCAGCCTGGATTAAACTGCTTTTTGTTTTGTTCTTATGAGAAATGCTAACACAACATTGCACAGAACAAACTGGCAAACTTTGATTTATCTGTTGTTCAATTTTACAGTTAAAAATATAAAATAGTAAATGTGGCATTTGAAAACGTTGGCAGTTGGTCAGCACTTAGTGACACCTGTTTTGTCAAAATTGCAGCCTCCAAACATTTCTTTCTGCTAGTCATGCTTTGGGAGATTTTACCCAACTCTGAGAACTGTGAAGGGGATTTTAATCTGGTAATCTAAAAACCTAAATTAAGCAGAATACGGCGACTGACAGAAGCAAAGAATATGAATTGCACAATTTCAACTATTTCAAAAATGTTGCCTCAAATGGTGTTCTTTCAACTGAAAGTCATGCGTCATCTGTGGCAATAGATATCATTGAATCTGGTATGATGAGTGGTATGATAAAAGGAAATACTTCACTAATTTACACACAAAGAGGGAATAGGCTGCAATGACTAAGCTTATTTTTATGAATATGTTAAATTACAGACCAAAGAAAGTTCCACAATATGATAAAGAGACTTTCAAGCTACAAAAAATACTTGATGGAAAGACTATTGGAGACAAAAAAGTGGTTTAATCAGCGTAACTCGTGAACATTCTCCTATACTGGGCATGGGCATGCCCGGGGTAAACAGGAGGCAGCGTGTATACTCAGCCCTTTGCTGGTAGTTGCCATGGTAATGTTAGTAGCCTAGTCTCAGAGAACGAGACGTCATGACCCAATCAGGCGGCGAAACGTTGTCGTCAGTGTTGGTGTTGCCAAAGGTCTCCGTTTGCCGTTGAGACTGCAACACAAACCCGCAGATTCCAAACCAAAACAAGGTCAGAAGAGTTTTCAGAATGTCTCCGGTTTAGGGGCTCTGAAATGCCAGAGCAGTGTGAATGCAAGGTGTAAACGTAGCAAAAGATATTCGTTTTTAAACCAAAACGTAGCAATGTAAATGTAGCCTCAGTCAGTTTGTGTTATACTAACACCAGTATCCTCCCTTCACCCCAAATAAAAAAAAAAATGAGTAGCCTATTTTATTTTGTCCTCGTCGGTTCAACCAATCATAAAAATGCCACAACAAAACAATATGTTTTACTAATATAAAAAACATGGAGACACAACAACGGTGACACTTTTCTAATCTGTAGGTTTTCCCTAAAGCGGAACTTTTGGCCAGACTCCACGCGCATAAACCCGAGCAGGTTCAGGGGGAGACCGTCAGACCGTGGCTGGAGTATTCTAGACCCCCCACTTAATGTCCCCCAAAAAAAGGTCCATTATCAGCCAGGAAAAATTGTAAATTAACACTAGTTGTTGATGCCCAACCAACATCTCTTACTGCCCCCCAGGCAAACATAACTCTGTCAGGCTTTGGATATGTCCACTTGCCGAAGTGGTGTACAGAAATCTAAATAGTTTGGAATGTAATGTCTTTTTCATTGCCTTTCCAATAGCAAAACCTCAAAGGTAAGAAATGGATTAAACAGTGTGTCTGTCTTTGTAAGGTAAGCTGCTAACATTAGCAAGCCTAGCTAACTAGCATTACCATTAGTAGTGTCACGATTCTCCAAATCCATTTTAAGTTCATGATTCGATACAATTTGGGATTTAAACATTGTTTTCAGCATTGACGGCAATAAGAGCCAGTAGATGGCAGAAGGGTACTTTACAACAGTTTGAGTTTCGCAAAATTACCGAAGTGCGATTGAATTCACCATCAGTTTAA